>NW_026046018.1:0-79359 GCF_023898315.1 Schistocerca nitens
GTTTCGGCGGTTAGGCAGGCAGGCAGCCAGCCAGCCGGTGTGCTGTGCTGCGTTGTGGCCTTCCCGCGGCCGTGCCGTGCCCGTGCTTGGTGGGAGAGACGAAAACGGCCCTTTTCAGGGCCACCACACTGTTCGGAGATTGAAAAGTGCGAAAGAGTCTGTGTTGCCTGTGCGTGTTGTTGTTGTTGTTGCTGCTGCGCGTGCGTTAGTTTTTGAGTTTGACGCGATGGGCGCGGCTGAGTCCAGTGTGTGCGTGGTTTGTTGTTTGTTTGTGGCGTGGGCATAGGCGGGCGGGCCGGATCGATCGATCGATCGATCGGATCAGCTGTTTGGTTTTTTTTGTCTGTGCCACGCGCGCCCCTTTAATTGAAACATTATAATGCTAACAATGATCATCACATTATCGGTGTATTGATGTCGTTGTCGTTTGGAACGCGACTCTGTGCGTGCGCGGAGGGGTGCAGAAACAAAAAAGACAAAAAGAGAGAAACGACAAAATGTGTGCGCGTTCGGCCACACGGGCTGTGGACAAGATGGCGGACGTGCGCCGGCGCTGGCTGTGCAATGTATGTATGTGGACGTGTTGTGTAAAGTGCGGCGAGCACGGACGACGGAAACTTTGCTTTGGACGTAGGTTTGTGTGGTGGCCCTGAAAAGGGCCGATTGTTGTGAGCCGAGCCGGCAAGGCAAAGGCAGGCGCGTTTGCGTGCAGGGAGCACGCAAGCGCAGCGCCGCGCTCTCTGTTTAGGCCTTCTTCTCGGTCTTCTTTGGCAGCAGGACGGCCTGGATGTTGGGCAGGACACCACCCTGTGCGATGGTGACGCCCGACAAGAGCTTGTTGAGCTCCTCGTCGTTGCGGATGGCGAGCTGCAGGTGGCGCGGGATGATGCGCGTCTTCTTGTTGTCGCGGGCCGCGTTTCCGGCCAGCTCGAGCACCTCAGCCGCGAGGTACTCCATGACGGCGGCGAGGTAGACGGGCGCCCCGGCGCCGACGCGCTCGGCGTAGTTTCCCTTGCGCAGGAGGCGGTGGATTCTGCCGACCGGGAACTGGAGCCCAGCCCTGCTTGAGCGGGACTTTGACTTGCCCTTGACTTTGCCTCCCTTTCCGCGTCCGGACATGGCGTTTGGCTAGTTGAAACACGTAACGTAACGGTGCGAGCCGCAGCGAGTCGAGCAGCGGAGTGCGTGGCGGCGGGACTAGGGTGGGGGTCCCTTTATGGGCTCGGGTGCGGCGGCCGGTTGCGCGCGCGCCCCATTGGTCGGCGGCCGCAACAGGGCGAGCTGGTAAAGGTGGGGTGTTGCGGTAGCGGCGGGTGCCACTGTGTGGGGAGACGCTGACTAGAGCGGAGCGCTTGCTGCTTGCTGTTGTACGTTCGAGATGCCGCCCAAGACTAGCGGGAAGGCCGCCAAGAAGGCTGGCAAGGCGCAGAAGAACATTTCGAAGGGCGACAAGAAGAAGAAGCGCAAGAGGAAGGAGAGCTATGCCATCTACATCTACAAGGTGCTGAAGCAGGTGCACCCCGACACGGGCATCTCGTCGAAGGCGATGAGCATCATGAACAGCTTCGTGAACGACATTTTCGAGCGCATTGCGGCCGAGGCGTCTCGCCTGGCGCACTACAACAAGCGCTCGACCATCACGTCCCGCGAGATCCAGACGGCTGTGCGGCTCTTGCTGCCTGGCGAGCTGGCCAAGCACGCCGTGAGCGAGGGCACGAAGGCGGTGACCAAGTACACGAGCTCCAAGTGAGGGGGTTAAGGCTCTAGGGAGCTCCCCTCCGTTGCGAGAGCGGCAAAACGGCCCTTTTCAGGGCCACCAAATTGCCTTTGCGGGAAGAGCGGAATTGTTGTTTGTGTGAGGCGGCGCATAGCTACCCGGTTTGGTTGGTTGCGAAGCAGCTGGTGGTGGTGGTGGTGGTGGTTATGCGTGCTCGCGAGTCGTGGCGTGGTTGGTTGGTTGGTTGGTTGTTTGTCGACACACAGACAGGAGGTGTTGTCTGTGTCGCTGATTCCTTTCCTTTCTTTGTCTCTGTCTGCCCGGTTAGTCACGTGACTGCAATTGAAACCCCTCGCGATTGTTGGATGTCACCGTTAGGGCCGTCTGCGGGTTTGTTTGTTGTCACATCATACATACATGATGGCGAGGGTGAAATGTTGTGTTGCCGTCTACTATTCCCTTTGCTGTACGGCGTGGAGGTGTGTTGGTGACGTTTTAAAAAAAAAAAAAAAAATGGACGTGTCTTTACTAGTCATTAAGAAGACGCAAGAATTGTACGGGCGGGTGGGGTAGGCGACACGCACGGTGGTGTACCCATTTATTTGGCCCTTGATTTTGATAGCCGTTTCTGCAGTTGATTTGAATGATTGATTGTTGTGCGCACGCACGCCGGTGTCGTCATTCAAGGTGCACGTGTGTTCGGTTCAGTGACGGTAGACGACGACGGCCGTTGTTTGTTGTTATGGGCGTACACGCGGTTGTCTGTGTCCCCCGGTGAAATGGCCGGTTTGTCGGTGATGTGATCCGATCCGGCGGCCCTGAGTAGCTGTCTATGGGCATCATGGCAACGTGTCGGTCTGAACACCCGTCTCACTGTGGCACCGTCGGCGCTGCGAACGGTGACGAAAGGCTGACTGTGATCGGTCGGATGTCATGTCTTGTCTGGGCAGAACGTGTGGAATGAGCAAAAAAAAAAAAAAAACTGTGGGGACGGAAACAATGGTGGAGGAGGGGAACGAAAATAATAAAACGAAACGAAACGAAGAAAAAGAAGAAGGAGAAGCAATCACCGGAAAACGAGACAGGGGAAAAACGGAGAGGCGCTGTCTAGAGCAACGGAACGTTCCCGTGCATTGCAGCCGCACTGACATGCGTTTACGGCGCGGCTGCAAGTGTCGGCCGTGGTGACGGCTGAATTGCATTGCCTTCCCGGATGCAACGTTCGCCCGATATGGCTCGGAGGAAGAATCTATGAGAGAGTGCCTTGCCCTTGCCGTTTCGTGTGCGGTGTAGCGAATGATGTGTGTGTGTGTGTAGTGGGGAATGGATGGTCGATAGCTGCCGTCACGGTCGAGATAACGCAGTCAAAGGTGTCGCGAAAAAGTGTGTTAGCCGTGGTTGGTTTGTGTGTTTGTTTTGTTTTTAAAGAGAAGGGACGAGAGAAAGAAGGTAGGTGGAGAGTGCGTTGCGTGTTGCGAACTGCGTCCGTGAATACGGCAGTATTTGGTGGTGGGCGTGCCCTTGCAGGTGGCCCGGAAGGCGTGTTCGTTTCGCGGTAGTGTGGACGGGTGAGGGGCACGCGTAACGCTGCGCTGCTGGCATATTCGGGAGATGGGAGGGGGCGAAAGGAGAAAGGAGACGCGGAGGGCGCGTGTGGGTGGTTCGCGCTGCGCTCGGCGGTTGTGTTTGTTTGTGCAACAAATGTGTTGCCGGGAGGGGGACCGTTGTTGTGGTGGTTGCGGTTGTAGCCTCCGACGCGGCTGGCAGTGAACAACGTGAGACGACGGATGCGTGGCTGGGGCGGCGCATGTCGCCGGTGCCATGCCTTTAGAGCCGCGTGGTCGGGGTGTGCGCACCGCGTGTCGTGTTGCGAGACATCACATGTGCTGCTGCGCACCGGTGGCGTGGCGTGGCGTGGCGTGGGGGCGAGGAGAGCGAGCCGCGCCAGTACCGCGCGGTGTGCTTGTGCGCCGGAGAATGGCACACTGCGCCTGCCCGTTGAGGAGGCTGATGGCCGTGGTGTGGTGGAAATGGAGCGCGTCGGACGTGTACCAATGAGAAAGAGAAACAAAGCAAGCAAGCAAGCAACCACGAACGAAAGGTGGAGGGCGGCATTGTGTCACATGTGGCGGTGGGGAAAAACGAAAAAAAAAAACAAAAAACAAAAAACAAAACAAACAACAAACAACAAACAAAGACGTTAAGAAAGAGGAGAAACAACAAAGACAATGAGTCGTGCGTTCGCGAGGGGGGTGGGTGTGCGTGCGTAACGCCGGTACGCGCAGTGCGGAGCCCAACGGCTGTGTCGTCGGCCGAATGGGTGCGGGAATAGAGGCCGCGTCGGCACGGAGAAGGAAGGACGCACGCGCGCTGCGGCGTTGGCGCGGTTTGCGGCTGGCGCCTTTGGTGGCAACGGCCAGGACAAGCAGCGGTGTATGGTGTTGTGCGGGGCGGACAGGGGCGGCGGTGGTGGACGGGGAGGAGGCGGTGGCGTGTGTGGTACGGCGAAAACGGGACGGACGGCCGGCGGATGTTGAGAGGCGCCGCCCGCGCACGCACGCAGACACACAGAAGGGAAGAGCGAGAAAGGAACAAATGGAGGGGGCGAATGTGGAGGTGCGGGGAGGGGGAGGCGGTGGTGTTTGTGGGCATGTGGTGGGAGAGAAGGGCGGGGGCGGAAGGACAGAGGCGCGAGGCGACAGCCTGTGCTTGTTGCTTGCTTTGCGTCTTTTTGTTTTTGTTTTTTTATTTTGTTTTTATCCTTTGGTCGCCTTGGAGCCTGTCGGTCCCGTCCGTGTGTGGCCACGCTGTGGGTGCGTGTATGTTTGTACGTTTCGTTTTTTGTCTTCTTCTGCAGCAGAGGCGGCCAGCAAATGCGTGCGGTTGGATGGATGGGCGGCCACGGCACGGCACGGCACGGCACCGCACCTGTGCCCAAGGAGGAGACGCTGGCGGCGGGCCACCCTCGGATGCGGCCGGCCGGGGCTGTGTGCGCCGCTGCAACAACAACGAGTAAACAAGACGAAGACGAAGCGGATGGCTGGTGAGTGCATTTCGGCGGTAGACAAGGCAGGTTTGCTCACGCGGCCTCGTTGTGTTGATGCGCAGGAAGACGAGATGCGGGCAGACGCGTACAGAGAGACGAGCCCGGTCTGCAGCAGGATGTGTGGCGCGCCGAGTGCAGAGCAGCGCGCGCCGGCTGGGCTGGGTTCGGCTGGGCCCGCCCGGCGGCGGGCCGCGCTGTTGTCGCGGACGTGAGCGCCCCCTGGCGGGTGGTCGGAGGCGGCGCGGTGGACGTGTGGCTGGTTGGCAGTGCACATTGCGAGTGGCTGGCTGGCTGGCTGGCTGGCTGGCTGGCTGGCGGGCGGTCGGCGGCGGCGGCGAGAAGAGAGAGGAGGTATGTGTTGCGGGCGCCTTTGCTGCGCTGCGTCGTTGCGTGCCTGGGCGTGCGCCTGTCGACTGTGTGTGACTGTGTTGGGCGTTGTGCCACGTACGTGTGCTCGGCCGAAGGCAGGCGTCGGAAAGAAGAGGGCGAAGGGCAGGAAAGTGGGTCGGTGTGCGTGCGTAGCCCGTGATGTGATGATGTCACGTCACGTCATGTGTTTGCGAAGCGGCTGCCGAGAGGTGTGTGGTAGCGAGCGGGAATGTGCGTTTGGTGGTTGCGGCGTGAGGTGAGGGTGGGAGAATATTGGGGCGGGCGGGCGGGCGGGCGGGCCGTTGTTGGTGGTTCCTCCTGTGGTTGTTTGTGCAGCTTTGATGGCAACGTGGAAGGACGCCGGTTTCGTGCCTTGCGTGTGGTTGTCGACGGTGACTGGTTGGGGTGTGCGCCGATGCACGTGCCATGTCGTTAGTATGTTTGGGTCGTGAGTGTTGTTTTTGGCTGTGTTGTTGTGTACGGGAAGGGGGGGGGGGGAGAGGAGGAGGCGGGTGGATAGTGCGTGCAGTAGTGTCGTTGCGACGGGCGCGTCGGGTGGAGCTGTGCGTAGTGGCGGAAAGGTGTAGGTTGCGGGAAGGGAGCCCGTCGTGTGTCGTGTCGGTGTCGTTGACGGGGTCGCGTGCGTGCGTTGTGAAATCGAGTGTGGCGGGAAAGGAGCAGTGTGCCGCTGGCGTCGTGGCCGTTAGCAGAGGCTGTGCTTGTCCGTTTGTTACCTGTTGGACGCTTGGTGCGAGTTGTTTGCTGCTGTTGTTGTTGTTATCGTTGTCGTTTGTCGCCCCCGTCTCGCGGGTTGTTTTTGTTTTGTCGGCTGTGCTGTGTCGGCGAGCTGTTTTGCGGTGCGTGAATGTGTTGGTGCAAAAGTGGCGGCGTTATGGCTGCGCCCGCGACGAGCCGCGGGCGCGCCATTGATGATGTTCAAACACAGAGCGGCTGTGTGCAATGGGAGGCCTGCGTACGGGTAGCGGTGTTGTCGTACGTGCATCCGGCCCGGTGCGGAAAGCGCCGTTGCCGTTTGCCCCTTAGTTGCCAGCCATGTCGCGTGAGCGGCGGGTTGCCTCTGGTCGACGTGGTGCTCGGGTTTGTGGTTTTTGGTGCCCTTTGGCCGGTGGGTGGTGTTTAAATTTTGTTTTTGTGTGTGTGTGTGTGTGTGTGTGTGTGTGTGTGTGTGTGTGTTTTATATCTGCCTCCTGCTCGGTCTTGCGGCGGTTTGGTCGACGTCGTCTGTAGTTTTTGCGGCTTGCCGACGACCGACCGACACACCTTTGAAACCTACGTGTGGCGCCCGAAGGTGAACGTAACCTGACCGCGGACCTCTCGGCGCCTTAACCTAACCTAACCTCTAACCTAAGATGTCCGGCCGTAAAGGTAGGTGCGGCCACCTGACGCCTCACGTCCGAACGCTTAACCTAACTTTGACGCTTAACCTAACTGTAACCCTTAACCTAACCCACGTCCACCTAACCTAACCTCACCTTAGGGTGGTGTACACCGCGAATGCCTTAGGGCATGTTATGTTATATAGTCTTAGGTGGAGTCCACTATACGCAACAAGCGGCTACACGGGTAGCAGGGGTTGTGTGGCGTGGGCTGGGCGGTTCTGTTTAGGTTGGATGGCCCTTGGGCAAGTACGGAAAGGGCAACGGGCGCGGGGCAAGGTCAGGACATGCGGGGACCAAGCGGCAATCGGTATTGTAATTGTCAACTGTCGAAGCTCTGCGTTGGTAAAGTACCGGAACGTCAAGCGCTGATAGAAAGCGCCGAAGCTGCAATCGTTATAGGTACAGACGGTGCTTTAGAAAGGATAGCGTGCATGCAACCGGTGGTGGAGTGGTTCGTCGCTGTTAGTAGTAGTTTATCCTGTGTAGTGAAGTAGAAGTGGTGGACGGTTCCTGTGAACTATTGTGGGTGGAGGGTACACTCAACAGCCGAGCTAGGTTGATAATTGGCTCCTTTTACCGACCTCGCGACTCAGCAGCATTAGTGGCCGAACAAGTGAGAGAAAATGTGGACATACATTTTCCTTTCCGCAGCGTGTTACAGTCTTAGGTGGAGATTTCAATGTGCCAGATGTTCAGGACGGGTGGTAGGGACAGAGCATCGAGTGACAGTATACTGAGTGCACCATCCGAACGAAAAATGCCGCGAGCAATTAAACAGAGAGAGAACCGACTCGTGGAGATAACATCGTGGACCTACCGATGACAAACAGACCCCGAACTTGTCGACTCTGTATGTGCAGAACAGGGACCCAGTGAACAAGAGGCCGTTGCAGCATCGCTGAATATGGACGTTAGTAGGAATATACAAACAAAAAAACAAAAAAAAAAAAAAAAAAAAAAAAAAAAAAGGGAGGAAGGTTTATCTGTTTAGCAAGAGTAATAGAAGGCAGATTTGAGACTACCAGGCAGATGCAAACGCAAATGTCTGCTCCGACACTGACAATGTTGAGTGTTTATGGAGAAAGTGCAAGGCAATCGTAAAATGCGTCTTAGACAGGTACGTGCCGAGTAAAACTGCGAGGGATGGGAAAAACCCACCGCGGTACAACAACCAAAGTTTAGGAAACTATAGCGAAAGCAAAGAGAGCTTCACTCAAAGTTGAAACGCAGCCAAAACCTCTCAGACAAACAGACGCTAAACGATGTCCAAAGTTAGCGTAAGGAGGGCTATGCGTGAAGCGTCCGGTGAATGCGAAAGTACAATTCCATGTACCGACGTGACAGGAAATCAAATCAAATCCTAGGACGTTGTGGTCGTACGTTGAATCAGTAGTAAGCGGCTCGAAACAGAGGATGACACGCGTAAAGCTGTGAAATACTAAACACCTGTTTCCAAAAGCTGTGTCACGGAGGACGACCGCACTGCAGTTCCTTCTCGC
Source organism: Schistocerca nitens (assembly GCF_023898315.1). Classification (NCBI taxonomy): domain Eukaryota; kingdom Metazoa; phylum Arthropoda; class Insecta; order Orthoptera; family Acrididae; genus Schistocerca; species Schistocerca nitens. The sequence continues at coordinate 8,032 of NW_026046018.1, forward strand.
ACAAACGAAAAAATGGCTGACATCGAAATAAGTGTCCAAGGAGGAATAGAAAAGCAACTGGAATCACTCAACAGAGGAACGTCCACTGGACCCGACGGGATACCAATTCGATTCTACACAGAGTACGCGACAGAACCTCCTAACAGCCGTGTACCGCAAGTCTCTAGAGGAACGGAGGGTTCCAAATGATTGGAAAAGAGCACAGGTAGTCCCGGGCTTGAAGAAGGGTCGTCGAGCAGATGCGCAAAACTATAGGCCCTATATCTGTGACGTCGATCGGTTGTAGAATTTGAGAACATGTTTTATGCTCGAGTAGTAGCATGTCGTTTTTTGGAAACCCAGTGTCTACTATGTAGGAATCAACATGGATTCCGGAAACAGCGATCGTGTGAGACCCAACGCGCTTTATTTGTTCATGGGACCCAGAAAATATTAGATACAGGCTCCCAGGTAGATGCCATTTTGGTTGACATCCGGAAGGAGGGCGTTCGATACAGTTCCGCACTGTCGCCTGATAAACAAAGTAAGTGTCTGCAGAATGTCGGACCAAGTGTGTGGCTGGACTGAAGAGATTGTAGCAAACAGAACACAGCATGTTGTGTTATCAATGGAGAGACGTCTACAGACGTTAAAGTAACCTCTGGCGTGCCACAGGGGAGTGTTATGGGACCCATTGCTCTTCACACACAATGTATATAAATGACCTAGTAGATAGTGTCGGACGTTGCATGCGTCTTTTCGCGGATGATGCTGTAGTATACAGAGAAGTTGCAGCGAAAAATGCAGGACGATCTGCAGCGGATAGGCACGTGGTGCAGGGAGTGGCAACTGTCCCTTAACATGTATTGCGAATAATATAGAAAGAAGGACCCTTTATTGTATGATTGAGTATATGATAGCGGGACAAACACTGGTAGCAGTTACGTCTGTAAAATATCTGGGAGTATGCGTGCGGAGTGATTGGGAGTGGGATGATCATCATATTAAAAAAAAAAAACAAAAAAAAAAAACAAACAAAAGTAATTGTTGGTAAGGCGGGTACCAGGTTGCGATTTATTGGGAGAATGCGTAGCAAATGTCGTCCATCAACAAAGGAGGAGGTGGCTTACAAAACACCCGTTCGTTCGACCTATACGTGCGTGTTGCCCATCAGTGTGGGATCCGTACCAGGTCGCGTTGACGGAGGCGACGGAGACGATCCAACGTTTCGTCGCAGGGTCATTTGGTAACCGTGATAGCGTTACGGAGATGTTTAACAAACCCACGCGGCAGACTCTGCAATAGAGGCGCTCTGCATCGCGGTGTAGCTTGCTCGCCAGGTTTCGAGATATTGCGTTTCTGGATGGGGTATCGAATATATTGCGTATACCTCCCGAGGAGATCACGAATGGATGTGGTTAGAGAGATTCGAGCGCGCACGGAGGCGTTTTTTTTTTTTTTTTTGCAGACTGTCGGTTCGTCCCGCGAACCATACGCGACTGGAACAGCAAAGGGAGGTAAATGACATTGGCACGTGAAGTGCCCTCCGCCACACACCGTTGGGTGGCTTGCGGAGTCTAAATGTTAGAGGTCGGCTGTCGGTGTGTGCTTTTGATGAAGGCAGATTCGGTGCGTCTGTAGTTGCGGATGGCGGTTAGCCACCCTCGCTGAAAGCGGCGAGGGGCGGCGGCGCCTCGGTTGGCCGGTGCCCATGTTGCGCAGGCGGCGCTCGTTTTTGTTTTGCGGCGGGCAATGTTGTGAGAAACGGGCGCGAATGTTGGCGGGCGAGGTGGCCCGACGGCCGCGGGCCGATCGGGAAACGGTGGGAGGGCGATGGGGCGGCGGAGGTGCGTTTGCACGGCCGTCATCGCCGCACGCCTCCGCTTGTGTGGCTGTGGCGGCGGCCGCGCTGGCCGGGCTGGCGCGGCGACGGTGCGCCAGTTTTGCCGAAGGTTTGGCCATTGTGGCGGGTCGTCGGCTGGGGCTGTGGGGGCGGCATTTGGGCGGGGGCGGCGATTCTCGGCGGGCCGAGCCAGGCTGTGGCGCGCGGTAGCTGCAGTTTGGCCGTGGTTTGCGGCGCTGCCGTGGCGACTGGTTGGCGACTGTGGTGTGGCCGTGTGTAGCCCCATCCTCGGTGGTTTGAATGGCGCGGGTGGTTGCGGCGCAGGTTTGGGGCTGGTCCGCACAGGCTGTCGGACGTTGGGCGGTAGCAAGCGCGGGAGGCGCGGCGCGGCGGCGCGCAGAGTGGCGGCCGCTCTCTCGGCCGTCCGCGCCCGCCCGCGACACTGGCTGGGCCTGGCGGCGCGGCGGCTATTCTCTGCCGTGCTCGCCGCTCTCTCGCTGTTCTGTTGTTGTGTGTACGCGCGTCGTCCGTCGAAATAATGGCAGATCAGGCGGCTACGAACGAGACTGCTGCGGCACCCGCCGCCACCGGCACGACGAAGAAGGCCAAGTCTGCGGCGTCTGCGAAGAAGCCGCGCGCCAAGCCTGCGCACCCGCGCACCTCTGAGATGGTGACGGCCGCCATCAAGAGTCTGAAGGAGCGCGGCGGCTCGTCGCTGCAGGCGATCAAGAAGTACATTGCCGCGCACTACAAGCTGGACGCGGAGAAGCTGGCGCCCTTTATCAAGAAGTACCTCAAGTCGGCCGTCGTGGCTGGCGAGCTGGTGCAGACGAAGGGGAAGGGCGCGTCCGGCTCTTTCAAGCTTGCCGGCGCCGGCGGCGGGGCGGCCGAGGGCGGCAAGGCCCGTGCCGGCGGTGCGAAGAAGAAGCGCGCCGCTCCGGCCAGCAAGGAGAAGAAGGGCGGCCGCGCGGCCGGCGCAAAGAAGGCTGGTGGCGTGAAGGCGGCGACCGGTCGGAAGGCGGGCGCCGCCAAGAAGGCGTCTGCGGCGTCGGCGGCTCCCGCGGGTGCGAAGAAGGCGGCTGCGGCCAAGCCGGCCAAGGCCAAGTCGCCGTCGAAGGCGAAGAAGGCCGCCAAGGTTCCGACGAAGAAGCCGAAGGCGCCGCGCCCGAAGAAGGCGACGACGCCGTCTAAGGCGAAGGCGTCGCCCAAGAAGAAGAAGTAAAGTAGTAACGTTAAAGAAAGGCAAGGGAGAGGGGTTGGCGCTTGACGCCGTCGTCCCCCACCGCCCTCCCCCGCGTCGTCTTAGTGGCGCGCGATGGCACGGCTGCGGCTGTCGCGCGGCCCAAAACGGCCCTTCTCAGGGCCATCAAAGGACGTCGGGAAGGCGTTGATTGTCGTGCATGCGCCGGTGTGGTTGGTTGGTTGGTTGTGTGTGACCCTTGTGGGTACTGTTTGCGTGCCGTGGTGGTTGGATTGTGGTGCCGGTGGCGGTAGGCGGCGGCGCGCGGTAGCGGAGCGGTTGTGGCCGTTTGTTGGTCTTTTTATTTTATTTTATTTGTTTTTGTTGTTGTTGTAGTTGTTTTTTTTTTTTTTTGCGGCGGCCGACCTTTGGTTGCTCATGTATGTTTCTGGAGACTCTTGTTTGTTTGTGTGTTTGCTTGCTTTGCGGATGTCGTGTCTTTTGTGTGTGTGTTGTGTCTCTCTCTGTCTCAAAGCGGCGGGGGGACGTGAGACGTGGAAGTGGCCGGCGGGAATTGGGAAGGCGCGGTGGCGTTGACGTTGTAGTGTAGCGTAGCGTGCGCGCGCCTCGGAGACGGCGGCGGCCAGCCACCCGTGGTGTGTGGTGACGTCGTCCGGCTGTTGTGTGTGTGTGTGTGTGTGTGTGTGTGTGTGTGTATTGTGAGGGATGGGAGTGACGTCGATTGTTGGCGAGAGCGGCTGTGGACGGGAGGGGAATTGGTTGTTGTTGTTTTGCGGGGCGGCAAGACCGACAAAAGTTTTGCTCGCGACGGAGAGATGTTAGTGGCCCTGAAAAGGGCCGTTTTTGTTGGGCGGGCGCGCGTGCGCGTGCGCGGCGCGGTTTCTAGGCGCGCTCGCCGCGGATGCGGCGCGCGAGCTGGATGTCCTTGGGCATGATGGTGACGCGCTTGGCGTGGATTGCGCACAGGTTGGTGTCTTCGAAGAGGCCGACGAGGTAGGCCTCGCTGGCCTCCTGCAGGGCCATGACTGCGGAGCTCTGGAAGCGCAGGTCGGTCTTGAAGTCCTGGGCGATCTCGCGCACTAGGCGCTGGAACGGCAGCTTGCGGATGAGCAGCTCTGTGCTCTTCTGGTAGCGCCTGATTTCCCGCAGGGCGACGGTGCCCGGCCTGTAGCGGTGGGGCTTCTTGACGCCGCCGGTGGCGGGCGCGCTCTTCCTCGCCGCCTTGGTGGCGAGCTGTTTGCGCGGCGCCTTTCCGCCGGTGGACTTGCGGGCCGTTTGCTTTGTGCGGGCCATAGCGGTTAGCGGCGTGGAGGTGCGTGCGGTACACGAAGCGTCCGGTGCTGCCTTGACAACGGGCCCGCGCGGCCCCGCGCCGCGCTTATATGCCCTCGGTGCGCGTGGTGGGGGGAGGGCGGGCCAGAGTCTATATAGGGGGGCGGCGGCAGAGAGCGCCTCGCAGTATGGGGAAGAAGCGTGCGCAAGGGAAACCTGCCGCTACGAAGGGTCCTTCGGTTGTGCAACTCACTGAGTCTGCCGACCGTGCAAGGAACTCTAGAGAAGACGAGTCGCGGCCTGTCCCCCCTTTGTATGTCAAGTGCAAAGGCGGGTGGACTGCGCTGTTCGACACCATGACGAGCTGCGCTCGGAACGAGGTGGTCTACGAGTCTGTCGATACAGACTCGCTGATCTGCGTTCGAGCCGCAAACGTGGCCGACCACAGGGCGATCAAGGTCGCAGTGGCCGACCACATCGTCGACGCGCCGCCGGCGCGAGAGAAGGCACCTTCCGTAGGAAGGGTGAAGACGACTAAGGCACTCCTCAGGGGGTTGCCTTGGTGCTGTGACGAGGCAGCGGTCCGGGAAGGGCTGCTGCGAGCCGGGTTTGGTAGTGCAGCCGCAAGGTTGCACAACCGAACCAACAAGAAGAGGGCGCCGCTCTATGCCGTGACCGTGCAAACGGTCGACGGCGGGAGTGACATCTTCGACTTGCGGAAGTTGCTGGGCTTCCCGGTTACGACGGAGGCTCTCCCGACCGCCATGGATCCTCAGCCCCAGTGCTTCAGGTGCCAGGGCGAGGGCCATGTAGCGAAGTATTGCCGCAACGCGGCGCGGTGCGTCAAGTGCTCAGGTGAGCACGACAGCCGCGCCTGCGACCGCGGCAGCAACGCTCTGCCGACATGTGTCCGGTGTGGCGGCCCGCACGTCGCCAGTTGGCGCGGCTGTGCGGCTTTCTCAAGCCGCAGCCGTGCCGGGGGCGGCGAGGCGGCCGCGGCCGCACCGACGCAGCAGCAGAAGAGAAGACGACGTCGGAAACGGCGTAGGGCGCAGAACAGCCCGGCGCAGCTGAGGGACGGCGCAGCAGCAGATCCACCTGCCAGGGGCAGGGACGGCCGCTCGGAAACGGGCAGCCAGGACGCAGCTCGCCTTCCTGCGAAGAGATGTGACCTCGAACTCGGCACCGCCGTGAAGGAGGCCACAGCAGCCCTCAAAGCCGTAATGGCGGCGGAGAGGGCTGCCTTCGCAGCCGCCGTGGCTGCAGAGAAGGAAGAGGCCTTGAGGCAACTGCGAGCAGTTTTCGCCCAAGGCCTCAGTGCAGTCGTACCCGCGAACACTCCTGCGACCTCGCAGAAGGAAGTTCGCGCCCCTATCCCTGCTTTTGTTCCAGCAGCACCGCAGGTGAGAGGCGCAGGGAAGACAACCGCCGCCCCAGAGGAGCCGGTGGCGACGCCGCCCGCTGCGGGATTCGACCCCTCAAGGGGCCGAGAAGAGAGGAAGGCAGCCGTCATCGCGCAAGCGCGAGCGAGCGGCTTGCATCTCTCCGACGCTGAAGCGGCGCAGATCACTGGAACAGCGGACCAGTTCACAGCTGCAGTGCAGAAGGGCTGCGCCGTGCAGTAGAGGAGGACGCTGTAGCCGATCGCCGTCGCTCTGCGCCAGCCTGATGAAGCTGCACCAAGTCACTGACGACAAGGCGCAGCAGAGGGCCTAACAGCAGCGCATGCGCTGCCGCGCTGAACTTTTTATGTTACAGGGAGGAAGCCATTGCGGCCGGCCCAGGAGAATACAAGCGAGCCCAGCCGCAGCACCGGCCTGAACCAGCTAACGACCACGCAGTACATAGGTAACGTTGCACGATACCTCACGCTAACCACCCCTCACCTTGCATGCTCTGTCGCAGCTAGCAAGCCGCTACTGCCCTTACCACCCGTCCTACTGTCGCAGAGGTTTTTTTCCCTTGGCGCTGGCCTTGGCACTTTTTTTTCCTCTGCTCTTAAAACCGCTACCCTTCGATCGTTTTCGACCACTACTATCTCCTGATGGACCATGTTAATGAGTAGCCTTACCCAGACGCATGGATAACATCACAGCCTGCATCCTGTGACGCCTGATTCTAAACTAACATGCTTACGGAGGTGACAGTAAAACTTTTGTGTTGGTCACCACGTTGGTGCGGGCGTGGAGGGGCCCCATCCTTATTAGAGAGATCGCACCGTAGCCGACTCGCTAGCGCCGGGTGAGGAGCTGGCGCTTGTGTTTTTTCGCTTGCTTGCTTTGAGGAGGAGGAAGGAAGAAGAATGACAGGCCGCGGCAAGGGAGGAAAGGGGCTGGGCAAGGGTGGCGCCAAGCGGCACCGCAAGGTGTTGCGCGACAACATCCAGGGCATCACGAAGCCCGCCATCCGCCGCCTGGCTCGCAGGGGCGGCGTGAAGCGCATCTCTGGTCTGATCTACGAGGAGACCCGCGGAGTGCTGAAGGTGTTCCTGGAGAACGTGATCCGCGACGCGGTGACGTACACTGAGCACGCCAAGCGCAAGACTGTGACGGCCATGGACGTGGTGTACGCCCTGAAGAGGCAGGGGCGCACCCTGTACGGTTTCGGCGGTTAGGCAGGCAGGCAGCCAGCCAGCCGGTGTGCTGTGCTGCGTTGTGGCCTTCCCGCGGCCGTGCCGTGCCCGTGCTTGGTGGGAGAGACGAAAACGGCCCTTTTCAGGGCCACCACACTGTTCGGAGATTGAAAAGTGCGAAAGAGTCTGTGTTGCCTGTGCGTGTTGTTGTTGTTGTTGCTGCTGCGCGTGCGTTAGTTTTTGAGTTTGACGCGATGGGCGCGGCTGAGTCCAGTGTGTGCGTGGTTTGTTGTTTGTTTGTGGCGTGGGCATAGGCGGGCGGGCCGGATCGATCGATCGATCGATCGGATCAGCTGTTTGGTTTTTTTTGTCTGTGCCACGCGCGCCCCTTTAATTGAAACATTATAATGCTAACAATGATCATCACATTATCGGTGTATTGATGTCGTTGTCGTTTGGAACGCGACTCTGTGCGTGCGCGGAGGGGTGCAGAAACAAAAAAGACAAAAAGAGAGAAACGACAAAATGTGTGCGCGTTCGGCCACACGGGCTGTGGACAAGATGGCGGACGTGCGCCGGCGCTGGCTGTGCAATGTATGTATGTGGACGTGTTGTGTAAAGTGCGGCGAGCACGGACGACGGAAACTTTGCTTTGGACGTAGGTTTGTGTGGTGGCCCTGAAAAGGGCCGATTGTTGTGAGCCGAGCCGGCAAGGCAAAGGCAGGCGCGTTTGCGTGCAGGGAGCACGCAAGCGCAGCGCCGCGCTCTCTGTTTAGGCCTTCTTCTCGGTCTTCTTTGGCAGCAGGACGGCCTGGATGTTGGGCAGGACACCACCCTGTGCGATGGTGACGCCCGACAAGAGCTTGTTGAGCTCCTCGTCGTTGCGGATGGCGAGCTGCAGGTGGCGCGGGATGATGCGCGTCTTCTTGTTGTCGCGGGCCGCGTTTCCGGCCAGCTCGAGCACCTCAGCCGCGAGGTACTCCATGACGGCGGCGAGGTAGACGGGCGCCCCGGCGCCGACGCGCTCGGCGTAGTTTCCCTTGCGCAGGAGGCGGTGGATTCTGCCGACCGGGAACTGGAGCCCAGCCCTGCTTGAGCGGGACTTTGACTTGCCCTTGACTTTGCCTCCCTTTCCGCGTCCGGACATGGCGTTTGGCTAGTTGAAACACGTAACGTAACGGTGCGAGCCGCAGCGAGTCGAGCAGCGGAGTGCGTGGCGGCGGGACTTTTTTTTTTTTTTTTTTGCACTTTTCATTCCCTTCTCGGATGGAGAAGGGCGGGCTGTTATAGAGCGTGCATTTAGCTCTTTTCAGCCAAGGGGTATACTTAATTCTGTTGTGGCACTCTTTATTTTTCTCGCAGGGGTGCAAAGAAGGGGGGGGGGGCGTTCTCCCAATTGGGAATTTATTTGCAGGACTTTGTTGGGGACAGTTCCGGTATTTACCTTAGCGGCCAAGGAAAACCTGCAAAACCCGGCCAGAACTGCTGGTTGTGACTTGTCTTATCTTTATTTGCCGTGTTGCCAGCGTTGGCGCTGGCGTTCACGGCGGGCAAGGGCGGCTTCGCGTCTTCTGTCACGCTCCGCCTCTTCCTCCTCTTGCCTTCTTCCGTGCTCCTCTTCTCTGGCTTCCGCCTTTCTTCTCATGAGCTCCTTGCTTTGCAGGAAGCTCATCTGGTACTCGTCTCGCGGGCTGTCGTCGTCCAGGAGTTCTTCGTTCACAAGTTCCGCCCTGAAGTTGACGAACTCCTTGGTCTGCACGCTTGAGTCCTGACGTGCAACCGCTTCTCCCTTGCCTTCTAACGAGGCCTGTGCAGCTCGACTTATTGTCATCTTCTTAGGCCAGGCCGTTTGTGTGGCCTGGTCGCGACTGGGCTGTGCTGCTGTTGTTGCCAGCCTGTCGTCTTGGTGCTGCGCCTCCTTCTTGTTGGTGTTGTGGCTAAGGGATTCACGTAGAGTGAGGCAGGCGGCCTCCATCTCCGCGTGGAGAACCATGCGGAATCGTGATTCCGCCTCCCGGAGGGCCGACTCGACGTCGGGACCAGCTGTCGCCGCCGTCTTCCCACTCGCTGCGTCGCGCTGCCGTCCCCCTCCTCCGCCCTTGCCACAGGCGGTGGGTGAGGTCGGCCGCACGTGAGCGGTGGCCGTCCTCGAATCTCCTCCGGGTGCCGCCGTTGTTCGCGCGGCGTTGCCTCCTCCTCTCGCTGCTGCCCCTCCGATGCTCGCCGCGGTTGCAGGACGCTGTCGCCTCCTCCTCCTGCGGCGTCGCCTCTTGGTCTGGGGCGCCGTCTCTATTGCAGTGGCGGGATTTCGGCCGTTGAAGGCCTGACATCCGCGCCAGTTGGCGACGTGCTCACCGCCGCAGCGGGCGCACGTCGGTTTGTCGTCCTTGGTGCTGTTACAGGTGCGGGTGTCATGATGACGTCCGCACCTGACGCACCTGGCGGCGTTACGGCAGTGCTTTGCCACATGCCCTTCCTCCTGGCACTTGAAGCACTGTGGCTTCGTGTCCAGGTGGGGTGGGAGAGTTTCCGGCTGCACGTTGAAGCCCAATAGCTTCCGGATGTCCAGAATGTCCGCTCCGTTGTCCGCCGCTGGTGTGGCGACAATAAACAGGGGCGGTTTCTTCTTATTGGTTTTGTTGTGCAACCTGACGGTTGCCTCAACAAAACCTTGGCGGCGCAGTCCTTCCTTCACGGCTCGCTCCGTGAGGATCCAAGGCAGTCCCCTTAGGAGCGCCTTGGTGACTTCTTTGCGACGAGTCATTTGACCCATCGCACCTCTTCTTTCCGGGACGTCCACCGTGTGGGCGGCTACAAGGGCCTTCAGGGCCCTGTAGTCGTTCCAGTCAGCGGCCTGGAGCTCGATGGTGGCGTCGGAGTCGACGGACTCGACGACGACCTCCTTCTCGCAGCTCTGCCCCATCTTATCGTATAGTTCCACCCACTCGACCTCCCTGCACTTGATGTACAGGGCGGGAGCGGGGGAAACTTCTTCTTCTGTCGCCGAGTTGCCACCTCTCGCGACGTCACGTCCCACGCTACTCATCTTAACCATACTGCGCGCTAGGGTTAGACAATTTGCTTTTTTTGCCGTCAAAACAGCAACACGACAATTTGCCACCCGCGCGCAGTACGATCTCCTATCTAACTCTCCCTCAGAAGCAGGGCGCCGCGTGCAACAGTGACCTGCGCGCTACGGCTGCCACAACTCGACTGTGGGCGGCGGGACTCTCTCTCTACTCTCTTTTAGTCCTCTACCGTTAGAGGGTGGTGGTGGTGGAGGTTATTGTCACCTTCGGACATTTCCTCCTCTTTTCATGTGTGTTGTTTTTGTTCCTTTGCTTTTGTTTGTTTCTGTTTGTTGAGAGTTCTTAGATGTTCCGTTTGTGCTACTGCAGGAGTAGCGACTTTGGTCTTTTATAACTGTCCCTATGGTGTTCGTATTGCCCAAGGGTGTTTATTAGGTCGTTTTCTGACTTCCGCGCCGTGGCGTAGAACGCTTCTGCCAGGGCACGGAATCGTGTTGTGAGTGGCTCTATGCCTGCGGCTTCATGCAGGTCTGCCGTGGGGAAGCGCGTGGGGACGTGTAAGGCCCGTCGTAGCGCTCTATTTTGAGCCTTCTGTAAGCGATCTATCGTCGATCTGGCTGCGTAGCCCCATACAGGGCACGCATATTCCAGTATCGGTCGAATTAGACTTCGATAGATCGCTACTCCTGTTGCTGGGTCGAGGGAACTGGTGCTGTTCAAGACAGGGTACAAAATCTGCATCCTGGCATGAGCTATTCTGCGAAGTTCCTCTATGTGGCACTTCCATGTCAGGCGTCTGTCAAGTGTGACACCGAGGTACTTCGCAGAATTTCTCCATGGCAAGTTCTGTCCCTGCAATCGCAGCAGTTGGTATGGTCTTCTTGGGGGTCGGCGTTTCCCATGGCGTCTGGTGAGCAGCATGGCTTGAGTCTTCTCTGAATTTATTGAGATGCGCCACTGCTTGGCCCAGTTTTCCGTCCTGTTTAGGGCGGTTTGCAGACGCCTTGTAACCAGGTTCCTGTTTGTCGAGCAGGAGAAGAATGCAGTGTCGTCTGCGTATTGTGCAGTGTGTACATGCTGAGTCGTAGGGATGTCAGCAGTGTAGACACTGTAGAGGACGGGTCCCAGGACGGAGCCCTGGGGCACGCCTGCACTGATTCTTCTCCTGGTCGACAGGGATCCATCGATCTTGACTGAGAAAGTCCTACCGGAGAGATAGTTTTTAACGATTTTGACGATCTTTCCGGGGAAGCCTAGGGTGTACATCTTGTGTAGTATTCCGGTGTGCCAGACTGAGTCAAAGGCTTTTGCTACGTCTAGCAAGACAAGCCCGCAGTAGCCCTTTCGGTTGAAGCTGTCCGTGGCTGCTTCAACCACCCTCATGATTTGCTGGGGGGCGGAGTGTCTTTGCCTAAATCCGAATTGGAATTTCGGCAGAATCTGCTCTCTTGTGATATGGTCCTGTATGGGGGTTAGTAGGAGGCGCTCGTAAAGTTTACTGAGGGTAGGCAGTAGACTAATTGGTCTATAATGTTGCGGGAACACCGGATCTTTTCCTGGTTTCGCGATCGCAATGACTTCTGCGTGCTTCCACTGCGCCGGGAATTTTTGTGATCGCGTCAGTTCATTAACTATATCGGTGAGGTGGGTGATTGCCAGAGGCGGGAGGAGTTTCAGCAATTCATTTGTAACCTGGTCGTGACCCGGGGTTTTCCTGGTGGGCAGGGACTTGATGCAGCGCGCCACGTCTTCAGTACTGAAGAGTGGCGTGTAGTCATCTTCGTCGTCTGCTTCCAGGAACACGGCCAGTTCTCTGCGGACTGTTGCGACGTGTTCTCTGTCCTGTACTTCTGCTGGTCTGAACTGTTTTTCGAACACGTCTGCTAGTGCGTTAGCTTTGTCAGTGGGGCTGAACTGCAGTCCGCGTTCGCCATGCAGTGGTGGCATTTTCGCGCGTCTTTTCGTGTACTGTTTGGTGGCTTGCCATAAACTATTGTCTCCTAGTTTGAGAGCTGAGAGCCTTGCCGACCATTGTTGGTTGCGGTACTCATTGAGGTCTGCTTTCAGCTCTCTCTGTAGCCTGTTGAGTAGCCTCCGTGTATCCCTATTTCTGGTGAGCTTCCACTCTTTGGCGATCCTATTTTTGTGCCGTATTTGCGCAAGCAAGTGCGGGGGGAGTTGCCTGGAGCGGGGGGGCCCCGCAGGAGGCGGTGTGGCTCCCTCAGCAGCTTGTAGGATCGCTCTTGTGAGGTCGTCTAGTGCCTGTTCTGCTGTCTCTGCAGTTGGAGGCGGGGTCTGGGCAAGTTCAGCTGCTACTGCGTTGCTGAATTGCTCCTTATTGATGCGCTTGTATGTCGCATGCCGTTGTGGGATAGAGAGCCATTCTCCCATATCGACCTCAAAAATCACAGGATTGTGGTCCGACGACATTCTGTTCACCGATGTCGCGGATACAAAGCCCACCAGATTCTTTGTGATGGCTATGTCGAGGACGTCCGGTCTTCCTCCGTTCTTTGGGAAGTGTGTCGGTTCCTCTGGGCCCCATATTTGTAACTGGTGTGTGCGCGCAAGTCGTTGCAGTTGTTGACCAGCTTGATTTCGGTGTCTCGAGTTCCAGTCCGCGTGCTTAGCATTTAGGTCCCCTGCTATCAGTAGTTTGCCTCTAATACGGCTTAGTGCAGCTATGTCGTCCTCTTCTAGTCTTTGGGAAGGGGGGCGATATACTGCAACGACTGTTAGGGGGCCAGTTACTGTGGCCACTTCGATTGCCGCCGTTTCTATTTCTGCTGTATTGGGGGGGTATATTTGGTGGTGTCTGATTCCTTTTTTGACATATACCGCGACCCCGCCTCCGTGAGTGGGTCGGTCGTTTCTGTAGCAAATGTAATTTGGTACAGAAACTCTTAGTCCTGGTTTGAGGAATGTTTCTCCCACTAGGCATATGTCAACTTTTTCTTCCTGTATGAATTCTCTGAACTCCATGGGTTGGCGAGTAAGGTTGTCTGCGTTAAACGCGCATATTTTGAGACCTTGTATATTAGGTCTCCTATCCATGGTGGGGGACAATTTTTCCTGCGGCTGTCGCTGCTACAGGCGACTGCTGTGCTGCCGATCTGAGGTCGGCGGGGAGCTGCGTCAGTGTTGCTAGTATGCCCACTAGCTGGGTCATCTGTGCCTGTAGCAGACGGATGGACGACGCAAGTTGTTGGATTTCAACAGACTCGACTGCTTCTCGCGGACTGGTTTGTGGGTGGCGTGGTGGACAGACTTCCCTAGGACTTCCGTCAGCTTGAGGAACCTGTCTACTGGTGTGTTGTGGTGGTGGTAGGTGGTTCGGCGGGTCAGGTGGGTCACCGGTAAGTGCACGAGAATATGCGGTGGATGCGAAGACCTGCGTTCGTACTGTGTCATTGTGTCTTCTCTGGGGAGGTGGAGGTGGTGGCCTGGGTGCTGGCGCGCTTTTGTGATTCGGGGTTTTATTGATGGTTTTGCCCCTCTGCCTGTCCCTTGCAGCTCTGTACTCAGGACATCCCAAGTAGCTGGCTGGATGCGCTCCTTTGCAATTAGCGCACTTTTCTTTTCCCTCCCCCCTTGGCAGTTTGCACTGGTCGTATGTGTGCTCTTCAGTGCATCTGACGCACACAACTGGCATCGTGCAGTCTCGCGCGATGTGCCCTAGGGCCTGGCAGTTATAGCAGCGGCCTGGTCCCGATTTCTTTTTGATCTTCTCGGGAGTGACCGATAGCGCCAGTATCCTTTTGACCTCCCAGATCTTTCGGTTTTGGGCAGAGTCTGGGAGGGTGACAGTATGAAGGGGCCAAGGCCGGTTCGGTCGCGTCAACACCACCGAACTAACCTCGAATCCCTCCTCCTGAAGGAACTGTTTGATGTCCGCAGTGTCGGTGGTATGTGGTACACCGCGGAACACCAGTCTAATCGGCCTTCTCGTAGCTAGTGGGAAGGTGTAGAAGTGGAATTTCCGCTCCTCGAGCACCTTCCTCACTGCCTTGTAGTCTTCGACGTTTTTAACAGTGACTTTAACTTTGTCACCGCCAGTTGTTTTGGCGGTGAATTTGCCTTCCCCTACCGCGTTCGTGATGACGTCGTACAGCGCCTTGTAGTTATTTTCAAACTGCACGACTAGGGCGGCGGGACTAGGGTGGGGGTCCCTTTATGGGCTCGGGTGCGGCGGCCGGTTGCGCGCGCGCCCCATTGGTCGGCGGCCGCAACAGGGCGAGCTGGTAAAGGTGGGGTGTTGCGGTAGCGGCGGGTGCCACTGTGTGGGGAGACGCTGACTAGAGCGGAGCGCTTGCTGCTTGCTGTTGTACGTTCGAGATGCCGCCCAAGACTAGCGGGAAGGCCGCCAAGAAGGCTGGCAAGGCGCAGAAGAACATTTCGAAGGGCGACAAGAAGAAGAAGCGCAAGAGGAAGGAGAGCTATGCCATCTACATCTACAAGGTGCTGAAGCAGGTGCACCCCGACACGGGCATCTCGTCGAAGGCGATGAGCATCATGAACAGCTTCGTGAACGACATTTTCGAGCGCATTGCGGCCGAGGCGTCTCGCCTGGCGCACTACAACAAGCGCTCGACCATCACGTCCCGCGAGATCCAGACGGCTGTGCGGCTCTTGCTGCCTGGCGAGCTGGCCAAGCACGCCGTGAGCGAGGGCACGAAGGCGGTGACCAAGTACACGAGCTCCAAGTGAGGGGGTTAAGGCTCTAGGGAGCTCCCCTCCGTTGCGAGAGCGGCAAAACGGCCCTTTTCAGGGCCACCAAATTGCCTTTGCGGGAAGAGCGGAATTGTTGTTTGTGTGAGGCGGCGCATAGCTACCCGGTTTGGTTGGTTGCGAAGCAGCTGGTGGTGGTGGTGGTGGTGGTTATGCGTGCTCGCGAGTCGTGGCGTGGTTGGTTGGTTGGTTGGTTGTTTGTCGACACACAGACAGGAGGTGTTGTCTGTGTCGCTGATTCCTTTCCTTTCTTTGTCTCTGTCTGCCCGGTTAGTCACGTGACTGCAATTGAAACCCCTCGCGATTGTTGGATGTCACCGTTAGGGCCGTCTGCGGGTTTGTTTGTTGTCACATCATACATACATGATGGCGAGGGTGAAATGTTGTGTTGCCGTCTACTATTCCCTTTGCTGTACGGCGTGGAGGTGTGTTGGTGACGTTTAAAAAAAAAAAAAAAAAAAAAAAAAAAAAAAAAAAAAAAAAAAAAATGGACGTGTCTTTACTAGTCATTAAGAAGACGCAAGAATTGTACGGGCGGGTGGGGTAGGCGACACGCACGGTGGTGTACCCATTTATTTGGCCCTTGATTTTGATAGCCGTTTCTGCAGTTGATTTGAATGATTGATTGTTGTGCGCACGCACGCCGGTGTCGTCATTCAAGGTGCACGTGTGTTCGGTTCAGTGACGGTAGACGACGACGGCCGTTGTTTGTTGTTATGGGCGTACACGCGGTTGTCTGTGTCCCCCGGTGAAATGGCCGGTTTGTCGGTGATGTGATCCGATCCGGCGGCCCTGAGTAGCTGTCTATGGGCATCATGGCAACGTGTCGGTCTGAACACCCGTCTCACTGTGGCACCGTCGGCGCTGCGAACGGTGACGAAAGGCTGACTGTGATCGGTCGGATGTCATGTCTTGTCTGGGCAGAACGTGTGGAATGAGCAAAAAAAAAAAAAAAAACTGTGGGGACGGAAACAATGGTGGAGGAGGGGAACGAAAATAATAAAACGAAACGAAACGAAGAAAAAGAAGAAGGAGAAGCAATCACCGGAAAACGAGACAGGGGAAAAACGGAGAGGCGCTGTCTAGAGCAACGGAACGTTCCCGTGCATTGCAGCCGCACTGACATGCGTTTACGGCGCGGCTGCAAGTGTCGGCCGTGGTGACGGCTGAATTGCATTGCCTTCCCGGATGCAACGTTCGCCCGATATGGCTCGGAGGAAGAATCTATGAGAGAGTGCCTTGCCCTTGCCGTTTCGTGTGCGGTGTAGCGAATGATGTGTGTGTGTGTGTAGTGGGGAATGGATGGTCGATAGCTGCCGTCACGGTCGAGATAACGCAGTCAAAGGTGTCGCGAAAAAGTGTGTTAGCCGTGGTTGGTTTGTGTGTTTGTTTTGTTTTTAAAGAGAAGGGACGAGAGAAAGAAGGTAGGTGGAGAGTGCGTTGCGTGTTGCGAACTGCGTCCGTGAATACGGCAGTATTTGGTGGTGGGCGTGCCCTTGCAGGTGGCCCGGAAGGCGTGTTCGTTTCGCGGTAGTGTGGACGGGTGAGGGGCACGCGTAACGCTGCGCTGCTGGCATATTCGGGAGATGGGAGGGGGCGAAAGGAGAAAGGAGACGCGGAGGGCGCGTGTGGGTGGTTCGCGCTGCGCTCGGCGGTTGTGTTTGTTTGTGCAACAAATGTGTTGCCGGGAGGGGGACCGTTGTTGTGGTGGTTGCGGTTGTAGCCTCCGACGCGGCTGGCAGTGAACAACGTGAGACGACGGATGCGTGGCTGGGGCGGCGCATGTCGCCGGTGCCATGCCTTTAGAGCCGCGTGGTCGGGGTGTGCGCACCGCGTGTCGTGTTGCGAGACATCACATGTGCTGCTGCGCACCGGTGGCGTGGCGTGGCGTGGCGTGGGGGCGAGGAGAGCGAGCCGCGCCAGTACCGCGCGGTGTGCTTGTGCGCCGGAGAATGGCACACTGCGCCTGCCCGTTGAGGAGGCTGATGGCCGTGGTGTGGTGGAAATGGAGCGCGTCGGACGTGTACCAATGAGAAAGAGAAACAAAGCAAGCAAGCAAGCAACCACGAACGAAAGGTGGAGGGCGGCATTGTGTCACATGTGGCGGTGGGGAAAAACGAAAAAAAAAAACAAAAAACAAAAAACAAAACAAACAACAAACAACAAACAAAGACGTTAAGAAAGAGGAGAAACAACAAAGACAATGAGTCGTGCGTTCGCGAGGGGGGTGGGTGTGCGTGCGTAACGCCGGTACGCGCAGTGCGGAGCCCAACGGCTGTGTCGTCGGCCGAATGGGTGCGGGAATAGAGGCCGCGTCGGCACGGAGAAGGAAGGACGCACGCGCGCTGCGGCGTTGGCGCGGTTTGCGGCTGGCGCCTTTGGTGGCAACGGCCAGGACAAGCAGCGGTGTATGGTGTTGTGCGGGGCGGACAGGGGCGGCGGTGGTGGACGGGGAGGAGGCGGTGGCGTGTGTGGTACGGCGAAAACGGGACGGACGGCCGGCGGATGTTGAGAGGCGCCGCCCGCGCACGCACGCAGACACACAGAAGGGAAGAGCGAGAAAGGAACAAATGGAGGGGGCGAATGTGGAGGTGCGGGGAGGGGGAGGCGGTGGTGTTTGTGGGCATGTGGTGGGAGAGAAGGGCGGGGGCGGAAGGACAGAGGCGCGAGGCGACAGCCTGTGCTTGTTGCTTGCTTTGCGTCTTTTTGTTTTTGTTTTTTTATTTTGTTTTTATCCTTTGGTCGCCTTGGAGCCTGTCGGTCCCGTCCGTGTGTGGCCACGCTGTGGGTGCGTGTATGTTTGTACGTTTCGTTTTTTGTCTTCTTCTGCAGCAGAGGCGGCCAGCAAATGCGTGCGGTTGGATGGATGGGCGGCCACGGCACGGCACGGCACGGCACCGCACCTGTGCCCAAGGAGGAGACGCTGGCGGCGGGCCACCCTCGGATGCGGCCGGCCGGGGCTGTGTGCGCCGCTGCAACAACAACGAGTAAACAAGACGAAGACGAAGCGGATGGCTGGTGAGTGCATTTCGGCGGTAGACAAGGCAGTGTGTGATGTGGCGTTGTGACGGGGGGGGGGGGGGGGGTGGTTTGCTCACGCGGCCTCGTTGTGTTGATGCGCAGGAAGACGAGATGCGGGCAGACGCGTACAGAGAGACGAGCCCGGTCTGCAGCAGGATGTGTGGCGCGCCGAGTGCAGAGCAGCGCGCGCCGGCTGGGCTGGGTTCGGCTGGGCCCGCCCGGCGGCGGGCCGCGCTGTTGTCGCGGACGTGAGCGCCCCCTGGCGGGTGGTCGGAGGCGGCGCGGTGGACGTGTGGCTGGTTGGCAGTGCACATTGCGAGTGGCTGGCTGGCTGGCTGGCTGGCTGGCTGGCTGGCGGGCGGTCGGCGGCGGCGGCGAGAAGAGAGAGGAGGTATGTGTTGCGGGCGCCTTTGCTGCGCTGCGTCGTTGCGTGCCTGGGCGTGCGCCTGTCGACTGTGTGTGACTGTGTTGGGCGTTGTGCCACGTACGTGTGCTCGGCCGAAGGCAGGCGTCGGAAAGAAGAGGGCGAAGGGCAGGAAAGTGGGTCGGTGTGCGTGCGTAGCCCGTGATGTGATGATGTCACGTCACGTCATGTGTTTGCGAAGCGGCTGCCGAGAGGTGTGTGGTAGCGAGCGGGAATGTGCGTTTGGTGGTTGCGGCGTGAGGTGAGGGTGGGAGAATATTGGGGCGGGCGGGCGGGCGGGCGGGCGCCGTTGTTGGTGGTTCCTCCTGTGGTTGTTTGTGCAGCTTTGATGGCAACGTGGAAGGACGCCGGTTTCGTGCCTTGCGTGTGGTTGTCGACGGTGACTGGTTGGGGTGTGCGCCGATGCACGTGCCATGTCGTTAGTATGTTTGGGTCGTGAGTGTTGTTTTTGGCTGTGTTGTTGTGTACGGGAAGGGGGGGGGGGGGAGAGGAGGAGGCGGGTGGATAGTGCGTGCAGTAGTGTCGTTGCGACGGGCGCGTCGGGTGGAGCTGTGCGTAGTGGCGGAAAGGTGTAGGTTGCGGGAAGGGAGCCCGTCGTGTGTCGTGTCGGTGTCGTTGACGGGGTCGCGTGCGTGCGTTGTGAAATCGAGTGTGGCGGGAAAGGAGCAGTGTGCCGCTGGCGTCGTGGCCGTTAGCAGAGGCTGTGCTTGTCCGTTTGTTACCTGTTGGACGCTTGGTGCGAGTTGTTTGCTGCTGTTGTTGTTGTTATCGTTGTCGTTTGTCGCCCCCGTCTCGCGGGTTGTTTTTGTTTTGTCGGCTGTGCTGTGTCGGCGAGCTGTTTTGCGGTGCGTGAATGTGTTGGTGCAAAAGTGGCGGCGTTATGGCTGCGCCCGCGACGAGCCGCGGGCGCGCCATTGATGATGTTCAAACACAGAGCGGCTGTGTGCAATGGGAGGCCTGCGTACGGGTAGCGGTGTTGTCGTACGTGCATCCGGCCCGGTGCGGAAAGCGCCGTTGCCGTTTGCCCCTTAGTTGCCAGCCATGTCGCGTGAGCGGCGGGTTGCCTCTGGTCGACGTGGTGCTCGGGTTTGTGGTTTTTGGTGCCCTTTGGCCGGTGGGTGGTGTTTAAATTTTGTTTTTGTGTGTGTGTGTGTGTGTGTGTGTGTGTGTGTGTGTGTGTTTTATATCTGCCTCCTGCTCGGTCTTGCGGCGGTTTGGTCGACGTCGTCTGTAGTTTTTGCGGCTTGCCGACGACCGACCGACACACCTTTGAAACCTACGTGTGGCGCCCGAAGGTGAACGTAACCTGACCGCGGACCTCTCGGCGCCTTAACCTAACCTAACCTCTAACCTAAGATGTCCGGCCGTAAAGGTAGGTGCGGCCACCTGACGCCTCACGTCCGAACGCTTAACCTAACTTTGACGCTTAACCTAACTGTAACCCTTAACCTAACCCACGTCCACCTAACCTAACCTCACCTTAGGGTGGTGTACACCGCGAATGCCTTAGGGCATGTTATGTTATATAGTCTTAGGTGGAGTCCACTATACGCAACAAGCGGCTACACGGGTAGCAGGGGTTGTGTGGCGTGGGCTGGGCGGTTCTGTTTAGGTTGGATGGCCCTTGGGCAAGTACGGAAAGGGCAACGGGCGCGGGGCAAGGTCAGGACATGCGGGGACCAAGCGGCAATCGGTATTGTAATTGTCAACTGTCGAAGCTCTGCGTTGGTAAAGTACCGGAACGTCAAGCGCTGATAGAAAGCGCCGAAGCTGCAATCGTTATAGGTACAGACGGTGCTTTAGAAAGGATAGCGTGCATGCAACCGGTGGTGGAGTGGTTCGTCGCTGTTAGTAGTAGTTTATCCTGTGTAGTGAAGTAGAAGTGGTGGACGGTTCCTGTGAACTATTGTGGGTGGAGGGTACACTCAACAGCCGAGCTAGGTTGATAATTGGCTCCTTTTACCGACCTCGCGACTCAGCAGCATTAGTGGCCGAACAAGTGAGAGAAAATGTGGACATACATTTTCCTTTCCGCAGCGTGTTACAGTCTTAGGTGGAGATTTCAATGTGCCAGATGTTCAGGACGGGTGGTAGGGACAGAGCATCGAGTGACAGTATACTGAGTGCACCATCCGAACGAAAAATGCCGCGAGCAATTAAACAGAGAGAGAACCGACTCGTGGAGATAACATCGTGGACCTACCGATGACAAACAGACCCCGAACTTGTCGACTCTGTATGTGCAGAACAGGGACCCAGTGAACAAGAGGCCGTTGCAGCATCGCTGAATATGGACGTTAGTAGGAATATACAAACAAAAAAACAAAAAAAAAAACAAAAAAAAAAAAAAAAAGGGAGGAAGGTTTATCTGTTTAGCAAGAGTAATAGAAGGCAGATTTGAGACTACCAGGCAGATGCAAACGCAAATGTCTGCTCCGACACTGACAATGTTGAGTGTTTATGGAGAAAGTGCAAGGCAATCGTAAAATGCGTCTTAGACAGGTACGTGCCGAGTAAAACTGCGAGGGATGGGAAAAACCCACCGCGGTACAACAACCAAAGTTTAGGAAACTATAGCGAAAGCAAAGAGAGCTTCACTCAAAGTTGAAACGCAGCCAAAACCTCTCAGACAAACAGACGCTAAACGATGTCCAAAGTTAGCGTAAGGAGGGCTATGCGTGAAGCGTCCGGTGAATGCGAAAGTACAATTCCATGTACCGACGTGACAGGAAATCAAATCAAATCCTAGGACGTTGTGGTCGTACGTTGAATCAGTAGTAAGCGGCTCGAAACAGAGGATGACACGCGTAAAGCTGTGAAATACTAAACACCTGTTTCCAAAAGCTGTGTCACGGAGGACGACCGCACTGCAGTTCCTTCTCGCACAAACGAAAAAATGGCTGACATCGAAATAAGTGTCCAAGGAGGAATAGAAAAGCAACTGGAATCACTCAACAGAGGAACGTCCACTGGACCCGACGGGATACCAATTCGATTCTACACAGAGTACGCGACAGAACCTCCTAACAGCCGTGTACCGCAAGTCTCTAGAGGAACGGAGGGTTCCAAATGATTGGAAAAGAGCACAGGTAGTCCCGGGCTTGAAGAAGGGTCGTCGAGCAGATGCGCAAAACTATAGGCCCTATATCTGTGACGTCGATCGGTTGTAGAATTTGAGAACATGTTTTATGCTCGAGTAGTAGCATGTCGTTTTTTGGAAACCCAGTGTCTACTATGTAGGAATCAACATGGATTCCGGAAACAGCGATCGTGTGAGACCCAACGCGCTTTATTTGTTCATGGGACCCAGAAAATATTAGATACAGGCTCCCAGGTAGATGCCATTTTGGTTGACATCCGGAAGGAGGGCGTTCGATACAGTTCCGCACTGTCGCCTGATAAACAAAGTAAGTGTCTGCAGAATGTCGGACCAAGTGTGTGGCTGGACTGAAGAGATTGTAGCAAACAGAACACAGCATGTTGTGTTATCAATGGAGAGACGTCTACAGACGTTAAAGTAACCTCTGGCGTGCCACAGGGGAGTGTTATGGGACCCATTGCTCTTCACACACAATGTATATAAATGACCTAGTAGATAGTGTCGGACGTTGCATGCGTCTTTTCGCGGATGATGCTGTAGTATACAGAGAAGTTGCAGCGAAAAATGCAGGACGATCTGCAGCGGATAGGCACGTGGTGCAGGGAGTGGCAACTGTCCCTTAACATGTATTGCGAATAATATAGAAAGAAGGACCCTTTATTGTATGATTGAGTATATGATAGCGGGACAAACACTGGTAGCAGTTACGTCTGTAAAATATCTGGGAGTATGCGTGCGGAGTGATTGGGAGTGGGATGATCATCATATTAAAAAAAAAAAACAAAAAAAAAAAACAAACAAAAGTAATTGTTGGTAAGGCGGGTACCAGGTTGCGATTTATTGGGAGAATGCGTAGCAAATGTCGTCCATCAACAAAGGAGGAGGTGGCTTACAAAACACCCGTTCGTTCGACCTATACGTGCGTGTTGCCCATCAGTGTGGGATCCGTACCAGGTCGCGTTGACGGAGGCGACGGAGACGATCCAACGTTTCGTCGCAGGGTCATTTGGTAACCGTGATAGCGTTACGGAGATGTTTAACAAACCCACGCGGCAGACTCTGCAATAGAGGCGCTCTGCATCGCGGTGTAGCTTGCTCGCCAGGTTTCGAGATATTGCGTTTCTGGATGGGGTATCGAATATATTGCGTATACCTCCCGAGGAGATCACGAATGGATGTGGTTAGAGAGATTCGAGCGCGCACGGAGGCGTTTTTTTTTTTTTTTTGCAGACTGTCGGTTCGTCCCGCGAACCATACGCGACTGGAACAGCAAAGGGAGGTAAATGACATTGGCACGTGAAGTGCCCTCCGCCACACACCGTTGGGTGGCTTGCGGAGTCTAAATGTTAGAGGTCGGCTGTCGGTGTGTGCTTTTGATGAAGGCAGATTCGGTGCGTCTGTAGTTGCGGATGGCGGTTAGCCACCCTCGCTGAAAGCGGCGAGGGGCGGCGGCGCCTCGGTTGGCCGGTGCCCATGTTGCGCAGGCGGCGCTCGTTTTTGTTTTGCGGCGGGCAATGTTGTGAGAAACGGGCGCGAATGTTGGCGGGCGAGGTGGCCCGACGGCCGCGGGCCGATCGGGAAACGGTGGGAGGGCGATGGGGCGGCGGAGGTGCGTTTGCACGGCCGTCATCGCCGCACGCCTCCGCTTGTGTGGCTGTGGCGGCGGCCGCGCTGGCCGGGCTGGCGCGGCGACGGTGCGCCAGTTTTGCCGAAGGTTTGGCCATTGTGGCGGGTCGTCGGCTGGGGCTGTGGGGGCGGCATTTGGGCGGGGGCGGCGATTCTCGGCGGGCCGAGCCAGGCTGTGGCGCGCGGTAGCTGCAGTTTGGCCGTGGTTTGCGGCGCTGCCGTGGCGACTGGTTGGCGACTGTGGTGTGGCCGTGTGTAGCCCCATCCTCGGTGGTTTGAATGGCGCGGGTGGTTGCGGCGCAGGTTTGGGGCTGGTCCGCACAGGCTGTCGGACGTTGGGCGGTAGCAAGCGCGGGAGGCGCGGCGCGGCGGCGCGCAGAGTGGCGGCCGCTCTCTCGGCCGTCCGCGCCCGCCCGCGACACTGGCTGGGCCTGGCGGCGCGGCGGCTATTCTCTGCCGTGCTCGCCGCTCTCTCGCTGTTCTGTTGTTGTGTGTACGCGCGTCGTCCGTCGAAATAATGGCAGATCAGGCGGCTACGAACGAGACTGCTGCGGCACCCGCCGCCACCGGCACGACGAAGAAGGCCAAGTCTGCGGCGTCTGCGAAGAAGCCGCGCGCCAAGCCTGCGCACCCGCGCACCTCTGAGATGGTGACGGCCGCCATCAAGAGTCTGAAGGAGCGCGGCGGCTCGTCGCTGCAGGCGATCAAGAAGTACATTGCCGCGCACTACAAGCTGGACGCGGAGAAGCTGGCGCCCTTTATCAAGAAGTACCTCAAGTCGGCCGTCGTGGCTGGCGAGCTGGTGCAGACGAAGGGGAAGGGCGCGTCCGGCTCTTTCAAGCTTGCCGGCGCCGGCGGCGGGGCGGCCGAGGGCGGCAAGGCCCGTGCCGGCGGTGCGAAGAAGAAGCGCGCCGCTCCGGCCAGCAAGGAGAAGAAGGGCGGCCGCGCGGCCGGCGCAAAGAAGGCTGGTGGCGTGAAGGCGGCGACCGGTCGGAAGGCGGGCGCCGCCAAGAAGGCGTCTGCGGCGTCGGCGGCTCCCGCGGGTGCGAAGAAGGCGGCTGCGGCCAAGCCGGCCAAGGCCAAGTCGCCGTCGAAGGCGAAGAAGGCCGCCAAGGTTCCGACGAAGAAGCCGAAGGCGCCGCGCCCGAAGAAGGCGACGACGCCGTCTAAGGCGAAGGCGTCGCCCAAGAAGAAGAAGTAAAGTAGTAACGTTAAAGAAAGGCAAGGGAGAGGGGTTGGCGCTTGACGCCGTCGTCCCCCACCGCCCTCCCCCGCGTCGTCTTAGTGGCGCGCGATGGCACGGCTGCGGCTGTCGCGCGGCCCAAAACGGCCCTTCTCAGGGCCATCAAAGGACGTCGGGAAGGCGTTGATTGTCGTGCATGCGCCGGTGTGGTTGGTTGGTTGGTTGTGTGTGACCCTTGTGGGTACTGTTTGCGTGCCGTGGTGGTTGGATTGTGGTGCCGGTGGCGGTAGGCGGCGGCGCGCGGTAGCGGAGCGGTTGTGGCCGTTTGTTGGTCTTTTTATTTTATTTTATTTGTTTTTGTTGTTGTTGTAGTTGTTTTTTTTTTTTTTTGCGGCGGCCGACGTTTGGTTGCTCATGTATGTTTCTGGAGACTCTTGTTTGTTTGTGTGTTTGCTTGCTTTGCGGATGTCGTGTCTTTTGTGTGTGTGTTGTGTCTCTCTCTGTCTCAAAGCGGCGGGGGGACGTGAGACGTGGAAGTGGCCGGCGGGAATTGGGAAGGCGCGGTGGCGTTGACGTTGTAGTGTAGCGTAGCGTGCGCGCGCCTCGGAGACGGCGGCGGCCAGCCACCCGTGGTGTGTGGTGACGTCGTCCGGCTGTTGTGTGTGTGTGTGTGTGTGTGTGTGTGTGTGTGTATTGTGAGGGATGGGAGTGACGTCGATTGTTGGCGAGAGCGGCTGTGGACGGGAGGGGAATTGGTTGTTGTTGTTTTGCGGGGCGGCAAGACCGACAAAAGTTTTGCTCGCGACGGAGAGATGTTAGTGGCCCTGAAAAGGGCCGTTTTTGTTGGGCGGGCGCGCGTGCGCGTGCGCGGCGCGGTTTCTAGGCGCGCTCGCCGCGGATGCGGCGCGCGAGCTGGATGTCCTTGGGCATGATGGTGACGCGCTTGGCGTGGATTGCGCACAGGTTGGTGTCTTCGAAGAGGCCGACGAGGTAGGCCTCGCTGGCCTCCTGCAGGGCCATGACTGCGGAGCTCTGGAAGCGCAGGTCGGTCTTGAAGTCCTGGGCGATCTCGCGCACTAGGCGCTGGAACGGCAGCTTGCGGATGAGCAGCTCTGTGCTCTTCTGGTAGCGCCTGATTTCCCGCAGGGCGACGGTGCCCGGCCTGTAGCGGTGGGGCTTCTTGACGCCGCCGGTGGCGGGCGCGCTCTTCCTCGCCGCCTTGGTGGCGAGCTGTTTGCGCGGCGCCTTTCCGCCGGTGGACTTGCGGGCCGTTTGCTTTGTGCGGGCCATAGCGGTTAGCGGCGTGGAGGTGCGTGCGGTACACGAAGCGTCCGGTGCTGCCTTGACAACGGGCCCGCGCGGCCCCGCGCCGCGCTTATATGCCCTCGGTGCGCGTGGTGGGGGGAGGGCGGGCCAGAGTCTATATAGGGGGGCGGCGGCAGAGAGCTCGCACCTCCACCAGTCTGCGCTGAGCCGCCGTAGCGACAGGACGCTCTGGCTCAACGCAGCTGCTATCGTCTCGCTCGCGCTATTGTTCTCGCGCGTCTTTGTCTGCGCACCTTTGTTAAGGTGCGTTGGTCAACGGCGTCCGCGTGGCAAAAGCAAAAGCTTGTCTCTCCTGCTGACTACTCGCACGCGGGTCGGTTAGCGGCAAAATTGTCGTGTTATCTGCTACTGGCTGTGGCACAAATCGATTCAGGAATCGATTTGCGTCACGCCTAGGGAACGTTAGGGCACGCCGTGATCCAGGACCCCCTTCACGTGGGACCAGTCCGCGATCACTAGAGTTAGAAATCTCCACCTTTTCTCTCTCAACTACAGGTGCCCCATGGACCCGAAAAATAGCTGCCTAACCGCCATGGAGGATTCCGCCCCGACAGATAGCGCTCTGTCGGCGGCAACTTTCGCCGCACTACCCGCCTCCGGCGATACCACGTCCACGGTCGACGCTTCTTGCGCCCCCTCAGGCTACCGCCCCATCTCTGGCGTCGAACTGTTTGCGATTATCAATCGCATGACAAAGCCAAAAACAGTCGAAGAACAAGAAGCCGCGGCAAAGGCGTACGTGATGTTCCAGCACTACGAGATAGCTGCCATCACGGGACAACAGCCGCAAATAGATTTCTCCATTCTGCCGGGTTTACTGCCGCGCTCGGCCATAGAAGAGGTGATTGTTCCGCCGGGAGCCCTGCCGGGTGTAGCAACTCAAGATGTTGCTGCTCCGGCGGAGGCGGCCCCGAGTGGTGTTGCGTCACCAGACTTGGCTACTGAAGAAGCCAGTGCGCTGCTGAACGCCCCAACGGACAATTCCAGTGAAGAGGCCGTTAGTGCGCCAGTCCCCGCCGTGCAGGGACTGACTGACAGCGACCACCCAAACCCTTCACGGCACCCAACAACGCCAGTTCTTCTAGATATCCCCGAAGCCAACCTGGGGACACTTCTATCGGCAGAAATGCCGATGGAAGTGCAACAGGCATCACGGAAACGTCCGGCTACCTCTGACTCCGAGGAACAAACCACAGCAACCGCGCCTGAAGGGCGCCAAACAAAAAAGAAGGCTGCTGCTGCAGACGCCCCCACAGCGCCCCCTGCAGCTGAGGAAGACGGCTTTGTCGTACCAAACCGGCGGCACACTGCCAAGCCCAAAAGGCTTGAAAAGGTGCTCCCCCCACCTCCAGCCACATCAAATCGGTTCGCAGAGGCAACCGAAGATGTCATGGAAGCGGAACCCGCCGCCCCAGCACGTAAACAGACTCGCCCCCCTCCAGTAGTCATGAAGTGGGACGATGAATTCATGGACTTCCGCCGCATGATTAAAGGAGTGGCGGAAATAAAGACATTCAAAGTGCAAGCGAATGACGTCTATAAGGTGTTTCCAACATCCATAGACGAGCACAAAAAGCTCATGGACTTTGTTAGGGGACAGGGACTCCATTGCTATACCCACAACACCGAGTCCCTGAAGCTACTAAAGGTGGTTATACGTCACCTGCCAATCAAGATGGACCCCACCCACCTTAAACACGAACTCGCGGAGTCGGGTTTCTCCGCGCGCACGGTAGAATTAATGGCATCGCCGCGCACGCACAAAAAGATGCCGTTGTTCCTTGTCGTCCTAGTGGACAACGAGGACAACAGGAAAATCTTCCAACTCGACAAAATTGCGGACATCGACGTTTCAGTCGAACTACTCAAGGCCAAAGGCAAGAGGCTTCAGTGTTACTCTTGCCAAGGCCTAGACCATGTTGCACACAACTGCACCATGCCCGCGCGTTGCGTGAAGTGCGCAGGTGCACACCAAAGCCGTGATTGCGCAAAAAAGCGCGACGAACAGCCCAAATGCTGCAACTGCAGTGAACCGCATGTTGCCAGCTACAGGGGCTGTAACGCTTTCAAACCACGCAAGCGTGGCAAGGCTGCCAAAAAAGTGCAGCCAGGAGTCAGTTTTGCGTCCGTTGCCGGGAGACGGGCTGCTGAACAGCAGGCCCCGCCTCGCGGTGAACGCCGCCTACCCACCCGCAACCTGCAACCACCTACCATCCCACAGCCGGAACCCAGTGCTGCTGGGCTGCCCCCACCGCCCCCCCCGACCCGCGCCGAAAATGGACAGGCTGCCCCTGCTGCGCAGACACCCGTCGCAAAACAGTGCCAGCCTAGTACAGCCCCAGCGCCACCCGCCCCTGCGGCCGCGAGCGCTATCACCGAGGATCTGCAGACGCTACTGCAAACATTAAACGGAATCATGACACAACTGCCCAAGCTAGTCACCGCAGCTGCGACGGCCCTCCAGGCCATCGCCCAGCCCCCCAGTCATGGATAACGACCATACCCATGGCCTGACTATCTGCGTTTTCAACGCAAACAGTCTTGTACCGCAGCAGGGTGAATTTAGGGAATTTCTACACAACGAGGCAGTAGACATCTGCCTCGTCTGTGAAACATTCCTAAAACCCGGTGTGCACGTCAGGGTCGCAAATTACAGCTGCTACCGCACCGACCGCCCGACCCACGGCGGCGGAACGGCGGCGTATGTCAGGTCGTCTTTGCGGCACTACCCAGTGCAACTGCCACAACTCGAGCACATTGAAGCCACCGGCGTGACCGTCAACACGTCTGTCGGCAAGATCACCTTCGTGGCGGCATACCGGCCGCCGCGGGGTGTTCTGCAAGAGGCCGATTTCGACACCCTACTGGACATGGAGGGGAGGCTGTTCATCGGGGGGGACTTTAATGCAAAGTCCGCCCACTGGAACTCCCGCCTCACAAACGTCAGCGGGCGCCGACTTGAACGCGCCGCCCTCAGACACGGCGCCATCATTCTAGGGCCCTACGACCCAACCCACATCCCAGTGCGCGGACAACCAGACGTTCTCGACGTTGCTATACTGAGGGGGGTCGATCGGTTTACGACTGCCGAGACGAGGACGGCTTTGTCATCAGATCACCTGCCAGTGATCTTTGACATAGACGTCGTCGGCGCGGCGGTGCGGGCCGGTCGTCCATCCTTCAAAAAGATCAACGTCGAGCACTTCCAAACCGAGGTACGGGAGTACCTCACAGAGGCCCCTGATCCGGAGGAGGTGGGGGCGGAAGCCGCCATCACCTCCCTAAATCAGGCGCTCCTGCGAGCTGCAGAGACTGCCACACCTGGTCGCACTCGTCAGCCGCAAGATAGGTCGCGACGCCTCCCGCAAGAAATACGGGAGCTTATAGTGGCGAAAAACCACCTCTTCCGCGAGTGGCAAATAACGCGGCAGCCAGAAACGAAACGCCGCGTAAACCGCATGCGTCGTGCCATCACTGCGGCCGTCCGCGAACACCGCAACCAAGCATGGGCCGACCTTGTCGAGTCCCTCGACCCGGACGACGGCAGTGCATGGCGCGTCGTCAGAGGTTTTCTGCGCCGCAGGCAGCGCATTCCTCCCCTGAAACTCGGTCAGGACCACTTCTGCGAGCCGGACGCCAAGGCAAGTGTCCTAGCGGACACCTTTGAGGCAAACTTCCGACCCGTGGTAGATGACATTGACGTGGCCCACGTCCGTCTAGTGGAAGAACGTCTCCCAGTCTTCCTCGACGCACGAGAGGAGGGTGACAGCATACAGCCCATCACCGCCGAAGAAGTCGCACTGCAACTCCGATCGCTCAACGCCCGGAGGGCAGGTGGCATCGACGGCATCCCGAACTCACTCCTTAGGAATCTTCCTCAGGAGTATGAGCAATACCTGGCCACAGTCTTTAACGAAATCCTTGCCTCGGGTGTCTACCCCTCGGTGTGGAAACATGCCGAGGTGGTGGCCATCCCGAAACAGGACAAGGATCCCCGGTTGCCATCCAGCTACAGGCCAATCAGCCTCCTCCCATGTCTCTCGAAGGTTTTCGAGAGACTTTACGTGAGGCGACTTCTACAACACGTGGACCAGGAACGCATACTGCCAGACGAGCAGTTTGGTTTTCGTGGAGGTCACTCCACGACCCACCAGCTGCTCCGCCTCGTGGAACCAGCTATGAGGGCTCTGGAGACGAGGGAATACCTTGGGGCGGTATTCCTAGACGTCTCACGCGCCTTCGACTCCGTGTGGCATGACGGCCTCGTCTACAAGTTGTTTGTACTCGGGGTACCGACGTCGCACGGAGTGCTTCTCAGGTCCTACCTATCTGGCAGGACCTTCCACGTCCGGGCAGAACAGGGAAGGTCCACCAACAGACCCATACGTGCCGGCGTACCGCAGGGGTCGGTACTCGGCCCCATACTTTACTCGCTCTTCACCGCCGACGCTCCGCGTGTGGACGGAGTAGAGTTGGCCCTCTATGCGGACGACACTGCTCTGTTCACCCGGAGCATGAACGCGCATACCATGGGGCGTCGCCTCCAGCAAGGATGTGAAGCGCTTGGTGCTTGGGCCACCATGTGGCGCCTTAAATTTAACGCTGGCAAGAGCCAGGCGGTGGCGTTCACGAAGCGCAGAGTGCCGCCAAACCTAGAAGCCCTACACATCGCGGGAGGCCCCATCCCGTGGTCAAAAACAGCGACCTACCTCGGAGTGAGACTAGACCAGCGGCTCACCTGGGCCCCACACATCCAGTGGATCAGAGACAAGGCGATAGGGCGGCTTCGTGCACTCTATCCCTTGTTAAACCCGGAGTCCACATTGCCCTCACGTCACGGCATCACGCTGTACCTGACACTGGTACGCCCAGTGTTAGAGTACGCGGCCGTGGTGTGGGGCAATGCCGCCGACTCCTCCATACGAACGCTACAACGCGTACAAAACAAGGCGCTGAAGCTTGCACTGGGCCTTCCCAAGTTCTACCCCACCACCTTTCTCCATGAAGACACGGGTATCCTGACGTTGCGGGACCGATTCCGAGTCCTAGCACGTCAGTTTTACCAAAAAGCGGGCCAATCCCGCAATCGGCTCATTCAGGGCTTGGGCCAGCAGCAACACCACCGACCAACTACCCGTTGGCCGGACCTGTTGCGGGAATAACCCTTCCCCCAACAACACCAGGACCCACGAGATGAACACCGAGAGGACCCCAACAACGGTTAGGAAGTCTTTTCTAAAACATCTATTCCAGGTTCTGCAGGAACAGCACACAAGTGCTTACCCTGCTCACACACGTGCCTCAGGTAGGCACGCCAGTAACGGAGTCGGAGTCGGAGAGCTCGCACCGTAGCCGACTCGCTAGCGCCGGGTGAGGAGCTGGCGCTTGTGTTTTTTCGCTTGCTTGCTTTGACTTTGAGGAGGAGGAAGGAAGAAGAATGACAGGCCGCGGCAAGGGAGGAAAGGGGCTGGGCAAGGGTGGCGCCAAGCGGCACCGCAAGGTGTTGCGCGACAACATCCAGGGCATCACGAAGCCCGCCATCCGCCGCCTGGCTCGCAGGGGCGGCGTGAAGCGCATCTCTGGTCTGATCTACGAGGAGACCCGCGGAGTGCTGAAGGTGTTCCTGGAGAACGTGATCCGCGACGCGGTGACGTACACTGAGCACGCCAAGCGCAAGACTGTGACGGCCATGGACGTGGTGTACGCCCTGAAGAGGCAGGGGCGCACCCTGTACGGTTTCGGCGGTTAGGCAGGCAGGCAGCCAGCCAGCCGGTGTGCTGTGCTGCGTTGTGGCCTTCCCGCGGCCGTGCCGTGCCCGTGCTTGGTGGGAGAGACGAAAACGGCCCTTTTCAGGGCCACCACACTGTTCGGAGATTGAAAAGTGCGAAAGAGTCTGTGTTGCCTGTGCGTGTTGTTGTTGTTGTTGCTGCTGCGCGTGCGTTAGTTTTTGAGTTTGACGCGATGGGCGCGGCTGAGTCCAGTGTGTGCGTGGTTTGTTGTTTGTTTGTGGCGTGGGCATAGGCGGGCGGGCCGGATCGATCGATCGATCGATCGGATCAGCTGTTTGGTTTTTTTTGTCTGTGCCACGCGCGCCCCTTTAATTGAAACATTATAATGCTAACAATGATCATCACATTATCGGTGTATTGATGTCGTTGTCGTTTGGAACGCGACTCTGTGCGTGCGCGGAGGGGTGCAGAAACAAAAAAGACAAAAAGAGAGAAACGACAAAATGTGTGCGCGTTCGGCCACACGGGCTGTGGACAAGATGGCGGACGTGCGCCGGCGCTGGCTGTGCAATGTATGTATGTGGACGTGTTGTGTAAAGTGCGGCGAGCACGGACGACGGAAACTTTGCTTTGGACGTAGGTTTGTGTGGTGGCCCTGAAAAGGGCCGATTGTTGTGAGCCGAGCCGGCAAGGCAAAGGCAGGCGCGTTTGCGTGCAGGGAGCACGCAAGCGCAGCGCCGCGCTCTCTGTTTAGGCCTTCTTCTCGGTCTTCTTTGGCAGCAGGACGGCCTGGATGTTGGGCAGGACACCACCCTGTGCGATGGTGACGCCCGACAAGAGCTTGTTGAGCTCCTCGTCGTTGCGGATGGCGAGCTGCAGGTGGCGCGGGATGATGCGCGTCTTCTTGTTGTCGCGGGCCGCGTTTCCGGCCAGCTCGAGCACCTCAGCCGCGAGGTACTCCATGACGGCGGCGAGGTAGACGGGCGCCCCGGCGCCGACGCGCTCGGCGTAGTTTCCCTTGCGCAGGAGGCGGTGGATTCTGCCGACCGGGAACTGGAGCCCAGCCCTGCTTGAGCGGGACTTTGACTTGCCCTTGACTTTGCCTCCCTTTCCGCGTCCGGACATGGCGTTTGGCTAGTTGAAACACGTAACGTAACGGTGCGAGCCGCAGCGAGTCGAGCAGCGGAGTGCGTGGCGGCGGGACTAGGGTGGGGGTCCCTTTATGGGCTCGGGTGCGGCGGCCGGTTGCGCGCGCGCCCCATTGGTCGGCGGCCGCAACAGGGCGAGCTGGTAAAGGTGGGGTGTTGCGGTAGCGGCGGGTGCCACTGTGTGGGGAGACGCTGACTAGAGCGGAGCGCTTGCTGCTTGCTGTTGTACGTTCGAGATGCCGCCCAAGACTAGCGGGAAGGCCGCCAAGAAGGCTGGCAAGGCGCAGAAGAACATTTCGAAGGGCGACAAGAAGAAGAAGCGCAAGAGGAAGGAGAGCTATGCCATCTACATCTACAAGGTGCTGAAGCAGGTGCACCCCGACACGGGCATCTCGTCGAAGGCGATGAGCATCATGAACAGCTTCGTGAACGACATTTTCGAGCGCATTGCGGCCGAGGCGTCTCGCCTGGCGCACTACAACAAGCGCTCGACCATCACGTCCCGCGAGATCCAGACGGCTGTGCGGCTCTTGCTGCCTGGCGAGCTGGCCAAGCACGCCGTGAGCGAGGGCACGAAGGCGGTGACCAAGTACACGAGCTCCAAGTGAGGGGGTTAAGGCTCTAGGGAGCTCCCCTCCGTTGCGAGAGCGGCAAAACGGCCCTTTTCAGGGCCACCAAATTGCCTTTGCGGGAAGAGCGGAATTGTTGTTTGTGTGAGGCGGCGCATAGCTACCCGGTTTGGTTGGTTGCGAAGCAGCTGGTGGTGGTGGTGGTGGTGGTTATGCGTGCTCGCGAGTCGTGGCGTGGTTGGTTGGTTGGTTGGTTGTTTGTCGACACACAGACAGGAGGTGTTGTCTGTGTCGCTGATTCCTTTCCTTTCTTTGTCTCTGTCTGCCCGGTTAGTCACGTGACTGCAATTGAAACCCCTCGCGATTGTTGGATGTCACCGTTAGGGCCGTCTGCGGGTTTGTTTGTTGTCACATCATACATACATGATGGCGAGGGTGAAATGTTGTGTTGCCGTCTACTATTCCCTTTGCTGTACGGCGTGGAGGTGTGTTGGTGACGTTTTAAAAAAAAAAAAAAAAATGGACGTGTCTTTACTAGTCATTAAGAAGACGCAAGAATTGTACGGGCGGGTGGGGTAGGCGACACGCACGGTGGTGTACCCATTTATTTGGCCCTTGATTTTGATAGCCGTTTCTGCAGTTGATTTGAATGATTGATTGTTGTGCGCACGCACGCCGGTGTCGTCATTCAAGGTGCACGTGTGTTCGGTTCAGTGACGGTAGACGACGACGGCCGTTGTTTGTTGTTATGGGCGTACACGCGGTTGTCTGTGTCCCCCGGTGAAATGGCCGGTTTGTCGGTGATGTGATCCGATCCGGCGGCCCTGAGTAGCTGTCTATGGGCATCATGGCAACGTGTCGGTCTGAACACCCGTCTCACTGTGGCACCGTCGGCGCTGCGAACGGTGACGAAAGGCTGACTGTGATCGGTCGGATGTCATGTCTTGTCTGGGCAGAACGTGTGGAATGAGCAAAAAAAAAAAAAAAAACTGTGGGGACGGAAACAATGGTGGAGGAGGGGAACGAAAATAATAAAACGAAACGAAACGAAGAAAAAGAAGAAGGAGAAGCAATCACCGGAAAACGAGACAGGGGAAAAACGGAGAGGCGCTGTCTAGAGCAACGGAACGTTCCCGTGCATTGCAGCCGCACTGACATGCGTTTACGGCGCGGCTGCAAGTGTCGGCCGTGGTGACGGCTGAATTGCATTGCCTTCCCGGATGCAACGTTCGCCCGATATGGCTCGGAGGAAGAATCTATGAGAGAGTGCCTTGCCCTTGCCGTTTCGTGTGCGGTGTAGCGAATGATGTGTGTGTGTGTGTAGTGGGGAATGGATGGTCGATAGCTGCCGTCACGGTCGAGATAACGCAGTCAAAGGTGTCGCGAAAAAGTGTGTTAGCCGTGGTTGGTTTGTGTGTTTGTTTTGTTTTTAAAGAGAAGGGACGAGAGAAAGAAGGTAGGTGGAGAGTGCGTTGCGTGTTGCGAACTGCGTCCGTGAATACGGCAGTATTTGGTGGTGGGCGTGCCCTTGCAGGTGGCCCGGAAGGCGTGTTCGTTTCGCGGTAGTGTGGACGGGTGAGGGGCACGCGTAACGCTGCGCTGCTGGCATATTCGGGAGATGGGAGGGGGCGAAAGGAGAAAGGAGACGCGGAGGGCGCGTGTGGGTGGTTCGCGCTGCGCTCGGCGGTTGTGTTTGTTTGTGCAACAAATGTGTTGCCGGGAGGGGGACCGTTGTTGTGGTGGTTGCGGTTGTAGCCTCCGACGCGGCTGGCAGTGAACAACGTGAGACGACGGATGCGTGGCTGGGGCGGCGCATGTCGCCGGTGCCATGCCTTTAGAGCCGCGTGGTCGGGGTGTGCGCACCGCGTGTCGTGTTGCGAGACATCACATGTGCTGCTGCGCACCGGTGGCGTGGCGTGGCGTGGCGTGGGGGCGAGGAGAGCGAGCCGCGCCAGTACCGCGCGGTGTGCTTGTGCGCCGGAGAATGGCACACTGCGCCTGCCCGTTGAGGAGGCTGATGGCCGTGGTGTGGTGGAAATGGAGCGCGTCGGACGTGTACCAATGAGAAAGAGAAACAAAGCAAGCAAGCAAGCAACCACGAACGAAAGGTGGAGGGCGGCATTGTGTCACATGTGGCGGTGGGGAAAAACGAAAAAAAAAAACAAAAAACAAAAAACAAAACAAACAACAAACAACAAACAAAGACGTTAAGAAAGAGGAGAAACAACAAAGACAATGAGTCGTGCGTTCGCGAGGGGGGTGGGTGTGCGTGCGTAACGCCGGTACGCGCAGTGCGGAGCCCAACGGCTGTGTCGTCGGCCGAATGGGTGCGGGAATAGAGGCCGCGTCGGCACGGAGAAGGAAGGACGCACGCGCGCTGCGGCGTTGGCGCGGTTTGCGGCTGGCGCCTTTGGTGGCAACGGCCAGGACAAGCAGCGGTGTATGGTGTTGTGCGGGGCGGACAGGGGCGGCGGTGGTGGACGGGGAGGAGGCGGTGGCGTGTGTGGTACGGCGAAAACGGGACGGACGGCCGGCGGATGTTGAGAGGCGCCGCCCGCGCACGCACGCAGACACACAGAAGGGAAGAGCGAGAAAGGAACAAATGGAGGGGGCGAATGTGGAGGTGCGGGGAGGGGGAGGCGGTGGTGTTTGTGGGCATGTGGTGGGAGAGAAGGGCGGGGGCGGAAGGACAGAGGCGCGAGGCGACAGCCTGTGCTTGTTGCTTGCTTTGCGTCTTTTTGTTTTTGTTTTTTTATTTTGTTTTTATCCTTTGGTCGCCTTGGAGCCTGTCGGTCCCGTCCGTGTGTGGCCACGCTGTGGGTGCGTGTATGTTTGTACGTTTCGTTTTTTGTCTTCTTCTGCAGCAGAGGCGGCCAGCAAATGCGTGCGGTTGGATGGATGGGCGGCCACGGCACGGCACGGCACGGCACCGCACCTGTGCCCAAGGAGGAGACGCTGGCGGCGGGCCACCCTCGGATGCGGCCGGCCGGGGCTGTGTGCGCCGCTGCAACAACAACGAGTAAACAAGACGAAGACGAAGCGGATGGCTGGTGAGTGCATTTCGGCGGTAGACAAGGCAGTGTGTGATGTGGCGTTGTGACGGGGGGGGGGGGGGGGGTGGTTTGCTCACGCGGCCTCGTTGTGTTGATGCGCAGGAAGACGAGATGCGGGCAGACGCGTACAGAGAGACGAGCCCGGTCTGCAGCAGGATGTGTGGCGCGCCGAGTGCAGAGCAGCGCGCGCCGGCTGGGCTGGGTTCGGCTGGGCCCGCCCGGCGGCGGGCCGCGCTGTTGTCGCGGACGTGAGCGCCCCCTGGCGGGTGGTCGGAGGCGGCGCGGTGGACGTGTGGCTGGTTGGCAGTGCACATTGCGAGTGGCTGGCTGGCTGGCTGGCTGGCTGGCTGGCGGGCGGTCGGCGGCGGCGGCGAGAAGAGAGAGGAGGTATGTGTTGCGGGCGCCTTTGCTGCGCTGCGTCGTTGCGTGCCTGGGCGTGCGCCTGTCGACTGTGTGTGACTGTGTTGGGCGTTGTGCCACGTACGTGTGCTCGGCCGAAGGCAGGCGTCGGAAAGAAGAGGGCGAAGGGCAGGAAAGTGGGTCGGTGTGCGTGCGTAGCCCGTGATGTGATGATGTCACGTCACGTCATGTGTTTGCGAAGCGGCTGCCGAGAGGTGTGTGGTAGCGAGCGGGAATGTGCGTTTGGTGGTTGCGGCGTGAGGTGAGGGTGGGAGAATATTGGGGCGGGCGGGCGGGCGGGCGGGCCGTTGTTGGTGGTTCCTCCTGTGGTTGTTTGTGCAGCTTTGATGGCAACGTGGAAGGACGCCGGTTTCGTGCCTTGCGTGTGGTTGTCGACGGTGACTGGTTGGGGTGTGCGCCGATGCACGTGCCATGTCGTTAGTATGTTTGGGTCGTGAGTGTTGTTTTTGGCTGTGTTGTTGTGTACGGGAAGGGGGGGGGGGGGAGAGGAGGAGGCGGGTGGATAGTGCGTGCAGTAGTGTCGTTGCGACGGGCGCGTCGGGTGGAGCTGTGCGTAGTGGCGGAAAGGTGTAGGTTGCGGGAAGGGAGCCCGTCGTGTGTCGTGTCGGTGTCGTTGACGGGGTCGCGTGCGTGCGTTGTGAAATCGAGTGTGGCGGGAAAGGAGCAGTGTGCCGCTGGCGTCGTGGCCGTTAGCAGAGGCTGTGCTTGTCCGTTTGTTACCTGTTGGACGCTTGGTGCGAGTTGTTTGCTGCTGTTGTTGTTGTTATCGTTGTCGTTTGTCGCCCCCGTCTCGCGGGTTGTTTTTGTTTTGTCGGCTGTGCTGTGTCGGCGAGCTGTTTTGCGGTGCGTGAATGTGTTGGTGCAAAAGTGGCGGCGTTATGGCTGCGCCCGCGACGAGCCGCGGGCGCGCCATTGATGATGTTCAAACACAGAGCGGCTGTGTGCAATGGGAGGCCTGCGTACGGGTAGCGGTGTTGTCGTACGTGCATCCGGCCCGGTGCGGAAAGCGCCGTTGCCGTTTGCCCCTTAGTTGCCAGCCATGTCGCGTGAGCGGCGGGTTGCCTCTGGTCGACGTGGTGCTCGGGTTTGTGGTTTTTGGTGCCCTTTGGCCGGTGGGTGGTGTTTAAATTTTGTTTTTGTGTGTGTGTGTGTGTGTGTGTGTGTGTGTGTGTGTGTGTTTTATATCTGCCTCCTGCTCGGTCTTGCGGCGGTTTGGTCGACGTCGTCTGTAGTTTTTGCGGCTTGCCGACGACCGACCGACACACCTTTGAAACCTACGTGTGGCGCCCGAAGGTGAACGTAACCTGACCGCGGACCTCTCGGCGCCTTAACCTAACCTAACCTCTAACCTAAGATGTCCGGCCGTAAAGGTAGGTGCGGCCACCTGACGCCTCACGTCCGAACGCTTAACCTAACTTTGACGCTTAACCTAACTGTAACCCTTAACCTAACCCACGTCCACCTAACCTAACCTCACCTTAGGGTGGTGTACACCGCGAATGCCTTAGGGCATGTTATGTTATATAGTCTTAGGTGGAGTCCACTATACGCAACAAGCGGCTACACGGGTAGCAGGGGTTGTGTGGCGTGGGCTGGGCGGTTCTGTTTAGGTTGGATGGCCCTTGGGCAAGTACGGAAAGGGCAACGGGCGCGGGGCAAGGTCAGGACATGCGGGGACCAAGCGGCAATCGGTATTGTAATTGTCAACTGTCGAAGCTCTGCGTTGGTAAAGTACCGGAACGTCAAGCGCTGATAGAAAGCGCCGAAGCTGCAATCGTTATAGGTACAGACGGTGCTTTAGAAAGGATAGCGTGCATGCAACCGGTGGTGGAGTGGTTCGTCGCTGTTAGTAGTAGTTTATCCTGTGTAGTGAAGTAGAAGTGGTGGACGGTTCCTGTGAACTATTGTGGGTGGAGGGTACACTCAACAGCCGAGCTAGGTTGATAATTGGCTCCTTTTACCGACCTCGCGACTCAGCAGCATTAGTGGCCGAACAAGTGAGAGAAAATGTGGACATACATTTTCCTTTCCGCAGCGTGTTACAGTCTTAGGTGGAGATTTCAATGTGCCAGATGTTCAGGACGGGTGGTAGGGACAGAGCATCGAGTGACAGTATACTGAGTGCACCATCCGAACGAAAAATGCCGCGAGCAATTAAACAGAGAGAGAACCGACTCGTGGAGATAACATCGTGGACCTACCGATGACAAACAGACCCCGAACTTGTCGACTCTGTATGTGCAGAACAGGGACCCAGTGAACAAGAGGCCGTTGCAGCATCGCTGAATATGGACGTTAGTAGGAATATACAAACAAAAAAACAAAAAAAAAAACAAAAAAAAAAAAAAAAGGGAGGAAGGTTTATCTGTTTAGCAAGAGTAATAGAAGGCAGATTTGAGACTACCAGGCAGATGCAAACGCAAATGTCTGCTCCGACACTGACAATGTTGAGTGTTTATGGAGAAAGTGCAAGGCAATCGTAAAATGCGTCTTAGACAGGTACGTGCCGAGTAAAACTGCGAGGGATGGGAAAAACCCACCGCGGTACAACAACCAAAGTTTAGGAAACTATAGCGAAAGCAAAGAGAGCTTCACTCAAAGTTGAAACGCAGCCAAAACCTCTCAGACAAACAGACGCTAAACGATGTCCAAAGTTAGCGTAAGGAGGGCTATGCGTGAAGCGTCCGGTGAATGCGAAAGTACAATTCCATGTACCGACGTGACAGGAAATCAAATCAAATCCTAGGACGTTGTGGTCGTACGTTGAATCAGTAGTAAGCGGCTCGAAACAGAGGATGACACGCGTAAAGCTGTGAAATACTAAACACCTGTTTCCAAAAGCTGTGTCACGGAGGACGACCGCACTGCAGTTCCTTCTCGCACAAACGAAAAAATGGCTGACATCGAAATAAGTGTCCAAGGAGGAATAGAAAAGCAACTGGAATCACTCAACAGAGGAACGTCCACTGGACCCGACGGGATACCAATTCGATTCTACACAGAGTACGCGACAGAACCTCCTAACAGCCGTGTACCGCAAGTCTCTAGAGGAACGGAGGGTTCCAAATGATTGGAAAAGAGCACAGGTAGTCCCGGGCTTGAAGAAGGGTCGTCGAGCAGATGCGCAAAACTATAGGCCCTATATCTGTGACGTCGATCGGTTGTAGAATTTGAGAACATGTTTTATGCTCGAGTAGTAGCATGTCGTTTTTTGGAAACCCAGTGTCTACTATGTAGGAATCAACATGGATTCCGGAAACAGCGATCGTGTGAGACCCAACGCGCTTTATTTGTTCATGGGACCCAGAAAATATTAGATACAGGCTCCCAGGTAGATGCCATTTTGGTTGACATCCGGAAGGAGGGCGTTCGATACAGTTCCGCACTGTCGCCTGATAAACAAAGTAAGTGTCTGCAGAATGTCGGACCAAGTGTGTGGCTGGACTGAAGAGATTGTAGCAAACAGAACACAGCATGTTGTGTTATCAATGGAGAGACGTCTACAGACGTTAAAGTAACCTCTGGCGTGCCACAGGGGAGTGTTATGGGACCCATTGCTCTTCACACACAATGTATATAAATGACCTAGTAGATAGTGTCGGACGTTGCATGCGTCTTTTCGCGGATGATGCTGTAGTATACAGAGAAGTTGCAGCGAAAAATGCAGGACGATCTGCAGCGGATAGGCACGTGGTGCAGGGAGTGGCAACTGTCCCTTAACATGTATTGCGAATAATATAGAAAGAAGGACCCTTTATTGTATGATTGAGTATATGATAGCGGGACAAACACTGGTAGCAGTTACGTCTGTAAAATATCTGGGAGTATGCGTGCGGAGTGATTGGGAGTGGGATGATCATCATATTAAAAAAAAAAAACAAAAAAAAAAAACAAACAAAAGTAATTGTTGGTAAGGCGGGTACCAGGTTGCGATTTATTGGGAGAATGCGTAGCAAATGTCGTCCATCAACAAAGGAGGAGGTGGCTTACAAAACACCCGTTCGTTCGACCTATACGTGCGTGTTGCCCATCAGTGTGGGATCCGTACCAGGTCGCGTTGACGGAGGCGACGGAGACGATCCAACGTTTCGTCGCAGGGTCATTTGGTAACCGTGATAGCGTTACGGAGATGTTTAACAAACCCACGCGGCAGACTCTGCAATAGAGGCGCTCTGCATCGCGGTGTAGCTTGCTCGCCAGGTTTCGAGATATTGCGTTTCTGGATGGGGTATCGAATATATTGCGTATACCTCCCGAGGAGATCACGAATGGATGTGGTTAGAGAGATTCGAGCGCGCACGGAGGCGTTTTTTTTTTTTTTTTGCAGACTGTCGGTTCGTCCCGCGAACCATACGCGACTGGAACAGCAAAGGGAGGTAAATGACATTGGCACGTGAAGTGCCCTCCGCCACACACCGTTGGGTGGCTTGCGGAGTCTAAATGTTAGAGGTCGGCTGTCGGTGTGTGCTTTTGATGAAGGCAGATTCGGTGCGTCTGTAGTTGCGGATGGCGGTTAGCCACCCTCGCTGAAAGCGGCGAGGGGCGGCGGCGCCTCGGTTGGCCGGTGCCCATGTTGCGCAGGCGGCGCTCGTTTTTGTTTTGCGGCGGGCAATGTTGTGAGAAACGGGCGCGAATGTTGGCGGGCGAGGTGGCCCGACGGCCGCGGGCCGATCGGGAAACGGTGGGAGGGCGATGGGGCGGCGGAGGTGCGTTTGCACGGCCGTCATCGCCGCACGCCTCCGCTTGTGTGGCTGTGGCGGCGGCCGCGCTGGCCGGGCTGGCGCGGCGACGGTGCGCCAGTTTTGCCGAAGGTTTGGCCATTGTGGCGGGTCGTCGGCTGGGGCTGTGGGGGCGGCATTTGGGCGGGGGCGGCGATTCTCGGCGGGCCGAGCCAGGCTGTGGCGCGCGGTAGCTGCAGTTTGGCCGTGGTTTGCGGCGCTGCCGTGGCGACTGGTTGGCGACTGTGGTGTGGCCGTGTGTAGCCCCATCCTCGGTGGTTTGAATGGCGCGGGTGGTTGCGGCGCAGGTTTGGGGCTGGTCCGCACAGGCTGTCGGACGTTGGGCGGTAGCAAGCGCTCCAGTCCACAATCATCGAACTTCATCAAGTGGGTGTAATGTAGCTTTTACCCGAAGGCATTTACTACACCGTCTGAGGAACGGAAAAGAGAAACATCAGGATTTTCTTTATTGTCATCTAAGGATGTGGTGGTGGAAACAGACTATCATGGGGAACTAAAGGTTCTGCAAGTTGCAACTGCTGACGTCAGCGACGGAGCAGCGCAACGGGCCTCTGATAGAGGTCACGGTCATCGACAGGCGCCCCAAGGTTCCTGAGAAGGGGATTGTCTGAAGCAGCAGCGTTGTCATACATCTTCCTTGCGATTGCTTGAAAGCGAGCGAGGACTTCCTGTTCTTGGGCAGCTTCGTGGAGATATCGCGCCGGAAACTGGGGATGCACGTGGAAAATCCGGCGAAGAGCCTTATTCTGCTGCTGTTGTAGGCGATGGAGGTGTCGGTGCGCCGCATTTCCCCAAGCAGCACAGGCATAGTCCATCACAGGACGCACAAACATCCGGTAGATGAGGAGCCCATTATTGACAGAGAGCGCTGAGTGCTCATTCAGCAGGGGATAAAGCGCCCCCAGCCGCTGCTCAACCTTCCGGCGAACTGCTAGCACCTGCTGCTGCCAGATGAGTTGGCGATCCATAACAACCCCGAGGTAGGTGGCTGTCGGCGTCCAGGGGATGACCTCGCCGAATAACTGGAGTTGGTGATCGTGGGGCGGTGTCCTCTTGCGCGTGAAGACCACGGCTTGGCTCTTCTGAGCGTTGAATCGGACACGCCAGAGAGTCGCCCACGCTTCGAGGGCGGCGCACGCATCCTGGAGACGGCGATACATGGCTTCGGGCCACCGGCTGCGGGTGAAGATCGCTGTGTCATCGGCGTACATCGCGCGCTCCACCCGGGGAGAGGTAGGAAGATCGGCCGTATACAGAGAGTACAGGGTCGGACCGAGGACCGAGCCCTGCGGGACGCCGGCGGCAATAGGTCGGAGCGTCGACGTCGAGTCGTCAATGCGGACCACAAAGGTGCGGCCCCGCAGATAGCT
Organism: Schistocerca nitens; assembly: GCF_023898315.1. Lineage (NCBI taxonomy): Eukaryota > Metazoa > Arthropoda > Insecta > Orthoptera > Acrididae > Schistocerca > Schistocerca nitens. The sequence continues at coordinate 50,364 of NW_026046018.1, forward strand.
GTCCAGAAGGCGGATGAAGGACCGCGGAAATCCGTGCATATGGAGCTTCCACAGCAGCCCGGAGTGCCACACGCTGTCAAAAGCCTTGGTGACGTCTAGGAAAATGGCGCCACAATATTCCTGATTGTTGAAGGCCGTGGTAATCGCTTCAACAACGCGGACGAGCTGCTGCGTAGAGGAGTGGCCACCCCTGAAACCAAACTGCTCCGGAGGCAACAGGCGACGACGGTCCATGATGATCTTGAGCCGGTGAAGGAGAAGCCGCTCGAAAAGCTTGCTTAGTTGCGGAAGCAAGCTGATGGGCCGGTAGTTGTTAGGATTCTTCCGGTCCTTACCCGGCTTGGGTATGGCGACAACAACAGCGTGCTTCCAGGCAGCCGGATAGGTGCAAGTCACCAGTATGGCAGTAAACAGGCGGGCCAGATAGGCAAAAGCAGCAGGAGGCAGTTCCTTGAGCGCCTTCCCAGGAACGTCGTCGGCACCAGGAGCCTTGTTAGCGGCCATCGCCCGGATGCAGGAGGTCACCTCGTCGGTCGTGAAGACTGGCAGATGATCGTCGTCACGGTGGTCGGCAGAGAGGTAGGCCTCGAGGCCACGGTCCACGTCATGAACGAACTGAGCGTCCACAGGATCGTCGAGAGGGACGAAGTTCGCCTGAAACACATCAGCAAGGGCGTTTGCCTTAGCCACAGGGGTATAGGCGACACCAGTCGGCGAGTCCAGAGGAGGCAGAGCGTGCTTCCGCTTGGTAAAGAAGCGCACCGCGTCCCACGCGTGGGGATCCGGAGTGAACGACGCCAGCTTCTGAGCCCACTGCTCGTTCTTGTGGGCGCTGATGGCGGCCTTGATGTCACGGCGGAGGAGGTTGACACGCCGCTTCAGAAGGGGGTCGCGGGTGAGGCGCCATTCCTTGCTAAGGCGATTCCGCACACGGATTAGATCCAGAATGTCGGCCGGGAGTCCCGGGCGCCGGGGAAGCGTGCCCCGGGACGGCGGTGTGGATCGCAGCAGGGCTGAGTGGACGGCATCAGCGAAGGCAGCGACGTCAGCATCGACGTCGTGGATGTCGGCGTCAAGACGCGGCCGCACACGAGCGAGGACGTCCGCGCGGTAGGCAGTCCAATCAGTGCGCCGAAGGTGAAGGCGAGGCGAGGCGATGGCGGGATCAACAGCGAGATTGAAGAGGACCGGCAGATGGTTTGAGTTCAACTCGTGGACGACGTCAGCCGTCAGGAATTGATGCAGGCCTTTTGTGACGGCGAAGTCCAGGACGTCCGGCGTGCCGCGGGATGGGTAGCAGGTCGGCTCCTCCGGCCCGCAAGCGTAAGCACCAACCCTGTCGATGACCTGATGAAATTGGCGGCCGCTGTGGGTGGTGTGCAGAGAATTCCACGCCGCATGTTTTGCGTTGAAGTCGCCGGCTAAAAAGAGCTTCCCCGGGAGACGGAGCAGCGCATAGGCGTCGTCCAAGTCCAGCAGGTAGCGTGGAGGACGGTAGACGGAGACGAAGGTGACCACCCCCGCCGAGGTCACCACGGCCACAGCTGTCGCCTCCATCTGTCGTAACGGTGGCGTGGGTACGACATAGTGGCGAATGTTCCGCTTGATGTAGATCGCGGTGCCGCCACCGCGGGTGGGGCGGTCGTAGCGATAGCACTTGTAGTTTGAGATGTTGGCCCGTAGACCCGCCTTCAGGTGCGTCTCCGTCACGAGGAAGATGTCAATGTTGTGGGCTGCAAGGAAGTGCTTGACTTCCAGGAGATCGCGGAAAAGTCCGTCTGCGTTGTATGTGGAAATACGGAGTTCCTCGATGCGTCGCACCCTATCCATGATGCTGGGGAGCGTCACTGGTGGTGTGAAGAACGCTTCGGATCGTAGATTCTACGGTGGCAGCAAGTGTGGCGGGCAACGCCTGGATGGCGCGGCTCATCTCGGTGACCGCCGTCATCATGGTTTGGAGGAGGGTGAAGAGGTCGTGGGAGTCGACACCCGGCTGCTGGCTGTCCTGCGGAGTAAGGTCGACGGGACGGCGGCGGCGCAACGGCGGAAAGGCGGCGGGGCCTTCGGGAACGTCCGTCGGAGCAGCAGAGGACGCAGGGGCGTCTCTGCGGATGACGTACGGTGCAGCAAGTGGACGTTGCCAGGCGTTAGGAGGGCGAGACTGCGAGAGTGAGTCCCGTCCCTGCTGCCGGGCCCCCGCGTGGCGGAAGCTGGCAGGAGTGCTGCTGACGACAGCGGTCCTACGGCGGCGATCCCTGGCGGTGAGCGGGGGAAGCCCTCGTTGCCGGCGGCTGGCCTCCTTGTGCTTAGGACACGACCTGAAGTTGGCGGGGTGTTGTCCGCCACACAGGCCGCACTTCGCAGGTTGTTCCCGAGGTACTTGGCATTGCCGACTGTCATGGGCGCCGCCGCACTTGACGCAAACAAAAGGCATCGTACAACCACGGGCAACATGGTTGAAGCCTTGGCACCTGTAGCATTGCGTTACCCCACGTGACTTGCGGAGCGTTTCGGCAGACATGACAAGTCCGCAAAGGCGGGTGACGTTGAAAATCTTCCGATGGTCAGGCGTATCAGGAAGGATGACGATTCTGAGGCCCGACCGACGGTTAGTGCCCGGTATTTTGTGGTAATCCACGATCGTGGCGGCAAAGCCGAGGTCTTCCAGTTCTTCTTTGACCCAGTCGTTAGGGAGGGACTCAAGAATCCCCCGAAGAATCACCTTCAAGGTCGGCGGCCGAACGACCGGAAAAGTATAATTCGGGATGCCTTGCGAACCAAGGAAGTCCATAACGGTGGAGTAGTCGTCGAGGGTGGTGACAGAAAGCTTCAGCTTGTCGCCGCCCGTCTGGCGCGCGGTGAAAGGCTGCGTCAGGTGCTGCTTCAACCACTCGTAAAATTCCTTATAGGACGAGGGAAGCTGCAGCACGATCGGTGGAATACGCTTCTGCTGTTGCGGTGGCGGCTGTTGCTGCTGCGCCTGGTGCTGGAGAGTGGGCGGAGCCGCATCGTCAGCGTCTTCAGGGATGTCATCGAATCGGTTGTGCACCGGAATATCCGTCGCCTGCGGCTGAGCTTGCGCCGCCCGCGCTTGACGCTTCTTCGGCGGTCTGCGGAAGCCATCATCCGGCACATCGGCAGCGCGCGAACCACTATCAGTGCCCCTCTTCTTCCGAGAAGCCGCCGTCGACGGTGTCTGCCTCAGGACGACGTCGTCGTCGATGGAAGTATCGGAGAAATCGGCCAAATCGAGGTCCATAGTCGAAGCCGGGTCCGTCATAATCGTGTTCCTCTCTGCCATAGCTCTGGTCGTCATAGATGGGGGGCCGGATGGGGCCGCCGACGGGGCAAGCCCCGCCGGACGGCGATCCGCCACACCCGTCGCTCCGCGCACGTCCGTCTGCTGCGACATCTCGCACTCGAATGGTAGCAAGCGCGGGAGGCGCGGCGCGGCGGCGCGCAGAGTGGCGGCCGCTCTCTCGGCCGTCCGCGCCCGCCCGCGACACTGGCTGGGCCTGGCGGCGCGGCGGCTATTCTCTGCCGTGCTCGCCGCTCTCTCGCTGTTCTGTTGTTGTGTGTACGCGCGTCGTCCGTCGAAATAATGGCAGATCAGGCGGCTACGAACGAGACTGCTGCGGCACCCGCCGCCACCGGCACGACGAAGAAGGCCAAGTCTGCGGCGTCTGCGAAGAAGCCGCGCGCCAAGCCTGCGCACCCGCGCACCTCTGAGATGGTGACGGCCGCCATCAAGAGTCTGAAGGAGCGCGGCGGCTCGTCGCTGCAGGCGATCAAGAAGTACATTGCCGCGCACTACAAGCTGGACGCGGAGAAGCTGGCGCCCTTTATCAAGAAGTACCTCAAGTCGGCCGTCGTGGCTGGCGAGCTGGTGCAGACGAAGGGGAAGGGCGCGTCCGGCTCTTTCAAGCTTGCCGGCGCCGGCGGCGGGGCGGCCGAGGGCGGCAAGGCCCGTGCCGGCGGTGCGAAGAAGAAGCGCGCCGCTCCGGCCAGCAAGGAGAAGAAGGGCGGCCGCGCGGCCGGCGCAAAGAAGGCTGGTGGCGTGAAGGCGGCGACCGGTCGGAAGGCGGGCGCCGCCAAGAAGGCGTCTGCGGCGTCGGCGGCTCCCGCGGGTGCGAAGAAGGCGGCTGCGGCCAAGCCGGCCAAGGCCAAGTCGCCGTCGAAGGCGAAGAAGGCCGCCAAGGTTCCGACGAAGAAGCCGAAGGCGCCGCGCCCGAAGAAGGCGACGACGCCGTCTAAGGCGAAGGCGTCGCCCAAGAAGAAGAAGTAAAGTAGTAACGTTAAAGAAAGGCAAGGGAGAGGGGTTGGCGCTTGACGCCGTCGTCCCCCACCGCCCTCCCCCGCGTCGTCTTAGTGGCGCGCGATGGCACGGCTGCGGCTGTCGCGCGGCCCAAAACGGCCCTTCTCAGGGCCATCAAAGGACGTCGGGAAGGCGTTGATTGTCGTGCATGCGCCGGTGTGGTTGGTTGGTTGGTTGTGTGTGACCCTTGTGGGTACTGTTTGCGTGCCGTGGTGGTTGGATTGTGGTGCCGGTGGCGGTAGGCGGCGGCGCGCGGTAGCGGAGCGGTTGTGGCCGTTTGTTGGTCTTTTTATTTTATTTTATTTGTTTTTGTTGTTGTTGTAGTTGTTTTTTTTTTTTTTTGCGGCGGCCGACGTTTGGTTGCTCATGTATGTTTCTGGAGACTCTTGTTTGTTTGTGTGTTTGCTTGCTTTGCGGATGTCGTGTCTTTTGTGTGTGTGTTGTGTCTCTCTCTGTCTCAAAGCGGCGGGGGGACGTGAGACGTGGAAGTGGCCGGCGGGAATTGGGAAGGCGCGGTGGCGTTGACGTTGTAGTGTAGCGTAGCGTGCGCGCGCCTCGGAGACGGCGGCGGCCAGCCACCCGTGGTGTGTGGTGACGTCGTCCGGCTGTTGTGTGTGTGTGTGTGTGTGTGTGTGTATTGTGAGGGATGGGAGTGACGTCGATTGTTGGCGAGAGCGGCTGTGGACGGGAGGGGAATTGGTTGTTGTTGTTTTGCGGGGCGGCAAGACCGACAAAAGTTTTGCTCGCGACGGAGAGATGTTAGTGGCCCTGAAAAGGGCCGTTTTTGTTGGGCGGGCGCGCGTGCGCGTGCGCGGCGCGGTTTCTAGGCGCGCTCGCCGCGGATGCGGCGCGCGAGCTGGATGTCCTTGGGCATGATGGTGACGCGCTTGGCGTGGATTGCGCACAGGTTGGTGTCTTCGAAGAGGCCGACGAGGTAGGCCTCGCTGGCCTCCTGCAGGGCCATGACTGCGGAGCTCTGGAAGCGCAGGTCGGTCTTGAAGTCCTGGGCGATCTCGCGCACTAGGCGCTGGAACGGCAGCTTGCGGATGAGCAGCTCTGTGCTCTTCTGGTAGCGCCTGATTTCCCGCAGGGCGACGGTGCCCGGCCTGTAGCGGTGGGGCTTCTTGACGCCGCCGGTGGCGGGCGCGCTCTTCCTCGCCGCCTTGGTGGCGAGCTGTTTGCGCGGCGCCTTTCCGCCGGTGGACTTGCGGGCCGTTTGCTTTGTGCGGGCCATAGCGGTTAGCGGCGTGGAGGTGCGTGCGGTACACGAAGCGTCCGGTGCTGCCTTGACAACGGGCCCGCGCGAATATAAAGGATGGGGCCCCTCCACGCCCGCACCAACGTGGTGACCAACACAAAAGTTTTACTGTCACCTCCGTAAGCATGTTAGTTTTGAATCAGGCGTCACAGGATGCAGGCTGTGATGTTATCCATGCGTCTGGGTAAGACTACTCATTAACATGGTCCATCAGGAGATAGTAGTGGTCGAAAACGATCGAAGGGTAGCGGTTTTAAGAGCAGAGGAAAAAAAGTGCCAAGGCCAGCGCCAAGGGAAAAAAACCTCTGCGACAGTAGGACGGGTGGTAAGGGCAGTAGCGGCTTGCTAGCTGCGACAGAGCATGCAAGGTGAGGGGGGTTAGCGTGAGGTATCGTGCAACGTTACCTATGTACTGCGTGGTTGTCAGCTGGGGCAGTCCGGTGCTGCGGCTGGGCTCGCTTGTAGTCTCCTGGGCCGGCCGCAGTGGCTTACTCCCTGTAACATAGAAATTCGGCGCGGCAGGGCGGCGACGCTTCTGCGATGAAGACTGGCCTATTGGCTCCTCGACCCCTTGCAGTCGGCGTCGCCAGCGGCTCCTCTGCGGCGGCGGTTGTCTTCTTCTTCTTTGCGCCTCTCACCCGCGCTGCTGCTGGAACAAGAGCTGGGATAGGCGCGCGAACGTCCTTCTGCGAGGTCGCAGGACTGTTCGCAGGTACGACTGCGCTGAGGCCTTGGGCGAAAACTGCTCGCAGTTGCCTCAAGGCCTCTTCCTTCTCTGCAGCCACGGCGGCTGCGAAGGCAGCCCTCTCCGCCGCCATGACGGCTTTGAGGGCTGCTGTGGCCTCCTTCACGGCGGTGCCGAGTTCGAGGTCACATCTCTTCGCAGGAAGGCGAGCTGCGTCCTGGCTGCTCGTTTCCGAGCGGCCGTCCCTGCCCCTGGCAGGTGGATCTGCTGCTGCGCCGTCCCTCAGCTGCGCCGGGCTGTTCTGCGCCCTACGCCGTTTCCGGCGTCGTCTTCTCTTCTGCTGCTGCGTCGGTGCGGCCGCGGCCGCTTCGTCGCCCCCGGCACGGCTGCGGCTTGAGAAAGCCGAACAGCCGCGCCAACTGGCGACGTGCGGGCCGCCACACCGGACACAAGTCGGCAGAGCGTTGCTGCCGCGGTCGCAGGCGCGGCTGTCGTGCTCACCTGAGCACTTGACGCACCGCGCCGCGTTGCGGCAATACTTCGCAACATGGCCCTCGCCCTGGCACCTGAAGCACTGGGGCTGAGGATCCATGGCGGTCGGGAGAGCCTCTGTCGTAACCGGGAAGCCCAGCAACTTCCGCAAGTCGAAGATGTCACTCCCGCCGTCGACCGTTTGCACGGTCACGGCATAGAGCGGCGCCCTCTTCCTGTTGGTTCGGTTGTGCAACCTTGCGGCTACACTACCAAACCCGGCTCGCAGCAGCCCTTCCCGGACCGCTGCCTCATCACAGCACCAAGGCAACCCCCTGAGGAGTGCCTTAGTCGTCTTCATCCTTCCTACGGAAGGTGCCTTCTCACGCGCCGGCGGCGCGTCGACGATGTGGTCGGCCACTGCGACCTTGATCGCCCTGTGGTCGGCCACGTTTGCGGCTCGAACGCAGATCAGCGAGTCTGTATCGACAGACTCGTAGACCACCTCGTTCTGAGCGCAGCTCGTCATGGTGTCGAACAGCGCTGTCCACCCGCCTTTGCACTTGACGTACAAAGGGGGGACAGGCCGCGACTCGTCTTCTCGAGAGTTCCTTGCACGGTCGGCAGACTCGGTGAGTTGCACAACCGAAGGCCCCGCGCCGCGCTTATATGCCCTCGGTGCGCGTGGTGGGGGGAGGGCGGGCCAGAGTCTATATAGGGGGGCGGCGGCAGAGAGCTCGCACCGTAGCCGACTCGCTAGCGCCGGGTGAGGAGCTGGCGCTTGTGTTTTTTCGCTTGCTTGCTTTGAGGAGGAGGAAGGAAGAAGAATGACAGGCCGCGGCAAGGGAGGAAAGGGGCTGGGCAAGGGTGGCGCCAAGCGGCACCGCAAGGTGTTGCGCGACAACATCCAGGGCATCACGAAGCCCGCCATCCGCCGCCTGGCTCGCAGGGGCGGCGTGAAGCGCATCTCTGGTCTGATCTACGAGGAGACCCGCGGAGTGCTGAAGGTGTTCCTGGAGAACGTGATCCGCGACGCGGTGACGTACACTGAGCACGCCAAGCGCAAGACTGTGACGGCCATGGACGTGGTGTACGCCCTGAAGAGGCAGGGGCGCACCCTGTACGGTTTCGGCGGTTAGGCAGGCAGGCAGCCAGCCAGCCGGTGTGCTGTGCTGCGTTGTGGCCTTCCCGCGGCCGTGCCGTGCCCGTGCTTGGTGGGAGAGACGAAAACGGCCCTTTTCAGGGCCACCACACTGTTCGGAGATTGAAAAGTGCGAAAGAGTCTGTGTTGCCTGTGCGTGTTGTTGTTGTTGTTGCTGCTGCGCGTGCGTTAGTTTTTGAGTTTGACGCGATGGGCGCGGCTGAGTCCAGTGTGTGCGTGGTTTGTTGTTTGTTTGTGGCGTGGGCATAGGCGGGCGGGCCGGATCGATCGATCGATCGATCGGATCAGCTGTTTGGTTTTTTTTGTCTGTGCCACGCGCGCCCCTTTAATTGAAACATTATAATGCTAACAATGATCATCACATTATCGGTGTATTGATGTCGTTGTCGTTTGGAACGCGACTCTGTGCGTGCGCGGAGGGGTGCAGAAACAAAAAAGACAAAAAGAGAGAAACGACAAAATGTGTGCGCGTTCGGCCACACGGGCTGTGGACAAGATGGCGGACGTGCGCCGGCGCTGGCTGTGCAATGTATGTATGTGGACGTGTTGTGTAAAGTGCGGCGAGCACGGACGACGGAAACTTTGCTTTGGACGTAGGTTTGTGTGGTGGCCCTGAAAAGGGCCGATTGTTGTGAGCCGAGCCGGCAAGGCAAAGGCAGGCGCGTTTGCGTGCAGGGAGCACGCAAGCGCAGCGCCGCGCTCTCTGTTTAGGCCTTCTTCTCGGTCTTCTTTGGCAGCAGGACGGCCTGGATGTTGGGCAGGACACCACCCTGTGCGATGGTGACGCCCGACAAGAGCTTGTTGAGCTCCTCGTCGTTGCGGATGGCGAGCTGCAGGTGGCGCGGGATGATGCGCGTCTTCTTGTTGTCGCGGGCCGCGTTTCCGGCCAGCTCGAGCACCTCAGCCGCGAGGTACTCCATGACGGCGGCGAGGTAGACGGGCGCCCCGGCGCCGACGCGCTCGGCGTAGTTTCCCTTGCGCAGGAGGCGGTGGATTCTGCCGACCGGGAACTGGAGCCCAGCCCTGCTTGAGCGGGACTTTGACTTGCCCTTGACTTTGCCTCCCTTTCCGCGTCCGGACATGGCGTTTGGCTAGTTGAAACACGTAACGTAACGGTGCGAGCCGCAGCGAGTCGAGCAGCGGAGTGCGTGGCGGCGGGACTAGGGTGGGGGTCCCTTTATGGGCTCGGGTGCGGCGGCCGGTTGCGCGCGCGCCCCATTGGTCGGCGGCCGCAACAGGGCGAGCTGGTAAAGGTGGGGTGTTGCGGTAGCGGCGGGTGCCACTGTGTGGGGAGACGCTGACTAGAGCGGAGCGCTTGCTGCTTGCTGTTGTACGTTCGAGATGCCGCCCAAGACTAGCGGGAAGGCCGCCAAGAAGGCTGGCAAGGCGCAGAAGAACATTTCGAAGGGCGACAAGAAGAAGAAGCGCAAGAGGAAGGAGAGCTATGCCATCTACATCTACAAGGTGCTGAAGCAGGTGCACCCCGACACGGGCATCTCGTCGAAGGCGATGAGCATCATGAACAGCTTCGTGAACGACATTTTCGAGCGCATTGCGGCCGAGGCGTCTCGCCTGGCGCACTACAACAAGCGCTCGACCATCACGTCCCGCGAGATCCAGACGGCTGTGCGGCTCTTGCTGCCTGGCGAGCTGGCCAAGCACGCCGTGAGCGAGGGCACGAAGGCGGTGACCAAGTACACGAGCTCCAAGTGAGGGGGTTAAGGCTCTAGGGAGCTCCCCTCCGTTGCGAGAGCGGCAAAACGGCCCTTTTCAGGGCCACCAAATTGCCTTTGCGGGAAGAGCGGAATTGTTGTTTGTGTGAGGCGGCGCATAGCTACCCGGTTTGGTTGGTTGCGAAGCAGCTGGTGGTGGTTATGCGTGCTCGCGAGTCGTGGCGTGGTTGGTTGGTTGGTTGGTTGTTTGTCGACACACAGACAGGAGGTGTTGTCTGTGTCGCTGATTCCTTTCCTTTCTTTGTCTCTGTCTGCCCGGTTAGTCACGTGACTGCAATTGAAACCCCTCGCGATTGTTGGATGTCACCGTTAGGGCCGTCTGCGGGTTTGTTTGTTGTCACATCATACATACATGATGGCGAGGGTGAAATGTTGTGTTGCCGTCTACTATTCCCTTTGCTGTACGGCGTGGAGGTGTGTTGGTGACGTTTTAAAAAAAAAAAAAAAAATGGACGTGTCTTTACTAGTCATTAAGAAGACGCAAGAATTGTACGGGCGGGTGGGGTAGGCGACACGCACGGTGGTGTACCCATTTATTTGGCCCTTGATTTTGATAGCCGTTTCTGCAGTTGATTTGAATGATTGATTGTTGTGCGCACGCACGCCGGTGTCGTCATTCAAGGTGCACGTGTGTTCGGTTCAGTGACGGTAGACGACGACGGCCGTTGTTTGTTGTTATGGGCGTACACGCGGTTGTCTGTGTCCCCCGGTGAAATGGCCGGTTTGTCGGTGATGTGATCCGATCCGGCGGCCCTGAGTAGCTGTCTATGGGCATCATGGCAACGTGTCGGTCTGAACACCCGTCTCACTGTGGCACCGTCGGCGCTGCGAACGGTGACGAAAGGCTGACTGTGATCGGTCGGATGTCATGTCTTGTCTGGGCAGAACGTGTGGAATGAGCAAAAAAAAAAAAAAAAACTGTGGGGACGGAAACAATGGTGGAGGAGGGGAACGAAAATAATAAAACGAAACGAAACGAAGAAAAAGAAGAAGGAGAAGCAATCACCGGAAAACGAGACAGGGGAAAAACGGAGAGGCGCTGTCTAGAGCAACGGAACGTTCCCGTGCATTGCAGCCGCACTGACATGCGTTTACGGCGCGGCTGCAAGTGTCGGCCGTGGTGACGGCTGAATTGCATTGCCTTCCCGGATGCAACGTTCGCCCGATATGGCTCGGAGGAAGAATCTATGAGAGAGTGCCTTGCCCTTGCCGTTTCGTGTGCGGTGTAGCGAATGATGTGTGTGTGTGTGTAGTGGGGAATGGATGGTCGATAGCTGCCGTCACGGTCGAGATAACGCAGTCAAAGGTGTCGCGAAAAAGTGTGTTAGCCGTGGTTGGTTTGTGTGTTTGTTTTGTTTTTAAAGAGAAGGGACGAGAGAAAGAAGGTAGGTGGAGAGTGCGTTGCGTGTTGCGAACTGCGTCCGTGAATACGGCAGTATTTGGTGGTGGGCGTGCCCTTGCAGGTGGCCCGGAAGGCGTGTTCGTTTCGCGGTAGTGTGGACGGGTGAGGGGCACGCGTAACGCTGCGCTGCTGGCATATTCGGGAGATGGGAGGGGGCGAAAGGAGAAAGGAGACGCGGAGGGCGCGTGTGGGTGGTTCGCGCTGCGCTCGGCGGTTGTGTTTGTTTGTGCAACAAATGTGTTGCCGGGAGGGGGACCGTTGTTGTGGTGGTTGCGGTTGTAGCCTCCGACGCGGCTGGCAGTGAACAACGTGAGACGACGGATGCGTGGCTGGGGCGGCGCATGTCGCCGGTGCCATGCCTTTAGAGCCGCGTGGTCGGGGTGTGCGCACCGCGTGTCGTGTTGCGAGACATCACATGTGCTGCTGCGCACCGGTGGCGTGGCGTGGCGTGGCGTGGGGGCGAGGAGAGCGAGCCGCGCCAGTACCGCGCGGTGTGCTTGTGCGCCGGAGAATGGCACACTGCGCCTGCCCGTTGAGGAGGCTGATGGCCGTGGTGTGGTGGAAATGGAGCGCGTCGGACGTGTACCAATGAGAAAGAGAAACAAAGCAAGCAAGCAAGCAACCACGAACGAAAGGTGGAGGGCGGCATTGTGTCACATGTGGCGGTGGGGAAAAACGAAAAAAAAAAACAAAAAACAAAAAACAAAACAAACAACAAACAACAAACAAAGACGTTAAGAAAGAGGAGAAACAACAAAGACAATGAGTCGTGCGTTCGCGAGGGGGGTGGGTGTGCGTGCGTAACGCCGGTACGCGCAGTGCGGAGCCCAACGGCTGTGTCGTCGGCCGAATGGGTGCGGGAATAGAGGCCGCGTCGGCACGGAGAAGGAAGGACGCACGCGCGCTGCGGCGTTGGCGCGGTTTGCGGCTGGCGCCTTTGGTGGCAACGGCCAGGACAAGCAGCGGTGTATGGTGTTGTGCGGGGCGGACAGGGGCGGCGGTGGTGGACGGGGAGGAGGCGGTGGCGTGTGTGGTACGGCGAAAACGGGACGGACGGCCGGCGGATGTTGAGAGGCGCCGCCCGCGCACGCACGCAGACACACAGAAGGGAAGAGCGAGAAAGGAACAAATGGAGGGGGCGAATGTGGAGGTGCGGGGAGGGGGAGGCGGTGGTGTTTGTGGGCATGTGGTGGGAGAGAAGGGCGGGGGCGGAAGGACAGAGGCGCGAGGCGACAGCCTGTGCTTGTTGCTTGCTTTGCGTCTTTTTGTTTTTGTTTTTTTATTTTGTTTTTATCCTTTGGTCGCCTTGGAGCCTGTCGGTCCCGTCCGTGTGTGGCCACGCTGTGGGTGCGTGTATGTTTGTACGTTTCGTTTTTTGTCTTCTTCTGCAGCAGAGGCGGCCAGCAAATGCGTGCGGTTGGATGGATGGGCGGCCACGGCACGGCACGGCACGGCACCGCACCTGTGCCCAAGGAGGAGACGCTGGCGGCGGGCCACCCTCGGATGCGGCCGGCCGGGGCTGTGTGCGCCGCTGCAACAACAACGAGTAAACAAGACGAAGACGAAGCGGATGGCTGGTGAGTGCATTTCGGCGGTAGACAAGGCAGTGTGTGATGTGGCGTTGTGACGGGGGGGGGGGGGGGGGTGGTTTGCTCACGCGGCCTCGTTGTGTTGATGCGCAGGAAGACGAGATGCGGGCAGACGCGTACAGAGAGACGAGCCCGGTCTGCAGCAGGATGTGTGGCGCGCCGAGTGCAGAGCAGCGCGCGCCGGCTGGGCTGGGTTCGGCTGGGCCCGCCCGGCGGCGGGCCGCGCTGTTGTCGCGGACGTGAGCGCCCCCTGGCGGGTGGTCGGAGGCGGCGCGGTGGACGTGTGGCTGGTTGGCAGTGCACATTGCGAGTGGCTGGCTGGCTGGCTGGCTGGCTGGCTGGCGGGCGGTCGGCGGCGGCGGCGAGAAGAGAGAGGAGGTATGTGTTGCGGGCGCCTTTGCTGCGCTGCGTCGTTGCGTGCCTGGGCGTGCGCCTGTCGACTGTGTGTGACTGTGTTGGGCGTTGTGCCACGTACGTGTGCTCGGCCGAAGGCAGGCGTCGGAAAGAAGAGGGCGAAGGGCAGGAAAGTGGGTCGGTGTGCGTGCGTAGCCCGTGATGTGATGATGTCACGTCACGTCATGTGTTTGCGAAGCGGCTGCCGAGAGGTGTGTGGTAGCGAGCGGGAATGTGCGTTTGGTGGTTGCGGCGTGAGGTGAGGGTGGGAGAATATTGGGGCGGGCGGGCGGGCGGGCGGGCGGGCCGTTGTTGGTGGTTCCTCCTGTGGTTGTTTGTGCAGCTTTGATGGCAACGTGGAAGGACGCCGGTTTCGTGCCTTGCGTGTGGTTGTCGACGGTGACTGGTTGGGGTGTGCGCCGATGCACGTGCCATGTCGTTAGTATGTTTGGGTCGTGAGTGTTGTTTTTGGCTGTGTTGTTGTGTACGGGAAGGGGGGGGGGGGGAGAGGAGGAGGCGGGTGGATAGTGCGTGCAGTAGTGTCGTTGCGACGGGCGCGTCGGGTGGAGCTGTGCGTAGTGGCGGAAAGGTGTAGGTTGCGGGAAGGGAGCCCGTCGTGTGTCGTGTCGGTGTCGTTGACGGGGTCGCGTGCGTGCGTTGTGAAATCGAGTGTGGCGGGAAAGGAGCAGTGTGCCGCTGGCGTCGTGGCCGTTAGCAGAGGCTGTGCTTGTCCGTTTGTTACCTGTTGGACGCTTGGTGCGAGTTGTTTGCTGCTGTTGTTGTTGTTATCGTTGTCGTTTGTCGCCCCCGTCTCGCGGGTTGTTTTTGTTTTGTCGGCTGTGCTGTGTCGGCGAGCTGTTTTGCGGTGCGTGAATGTGTTGGTGCAAAAGTGGCGGCGTTATGGCTGCGCCCGCGACGAGCCGCGGGCGCGCCATTGATGATGTTCAAACACAGAGCGGCTGTGTGCAATGGGAGGCCTGCGTACGGGTAGCGGTGTTGTCGTACGTGCATCCGGCCCGGTGCGGAAAGCGCCGTTGCCGTTTGCCCCTTAGTTGCCAGCCATGTCGCGTGAGCGGCGGGTTGCCTCTGGTCGACGTGGTGCTCGGGTTTGTGGTTTTTGGTGCCCTTTGGCCGGTGGGTGGTGTTTAAATTTTGTTTTTGTGTGTGTGTGTGTGTGTGTGTGTGTGTGTGTGTGTGTGTGTTTTATATCTGCCTCCTGCTCGGTCTTGCGGCGGTTTGGTCGACGTCGTCTGTAGTTTTTGCGGCTTGCCGACGACCGACCGACACACCTTTGAAACCTACGTGTGGCGCCCGAAGGTGAACGTAACCTGACCGCGGACCTCTCGGCGCCTTAACCTAACCTAACCTCTAACCTAAGATGTCCGGCCGTAAAGGTAGGTGCGGCCACCTGACGCCTCACGTCCGAACGCTTAACCTAACTTTGACGCTTAACCTAACTGTAACCCTTAACCTAACCCACGTCCACCTAACCTAACCTCACCTTAGGGTGGTGTACACCGCGAATGCCTTAGGGCATGTTATGTTATATAGTCTTAGGTGGAGTCCACTATACGCAACAAGCGGCTACACGGGTAGCAGGGGTTGTGTGGCGTGGGCTGGGCGGTTCTGTTTAGGTTGGATGGCCCTTGGGCAAGTACGGAAAGGGCAACGGGCGCGGGGCAAGGTCAGGACATGCGGGGACCAAGCGGCAATCGGTATTGTAATTGTCAACTGTCGAAGCTCTGCGTTGGTAAAGTACCGGAACGTCAAGCGCTGATAGAAAGCGCCGAAGCTGCAATCGTTATAGGTACAGACGGTGCTTTAGAAAGGATAGCGTGCATGCAACCGGTGGTGGAGTGGTTCGTCGCTGTTAGTAGTAGTTTATCCTGTGTAGTGAAGTAGAAGTGGTGGACGGTTCCTGTGAACTATTGTGGGTGGAGGGTACACTCAACAGCCGAGCTAGGTTGATAATTGGCTCCTTTTACCGACCTCGCGACTCAGCAGCATTAGTGGCCGAACAAGTGAGAGAAAATGTGGACATACATTTTCCTTTCCGCAGCGTGTTACAGTCTTAGGTGGAGATTTCAATGTGCCAGATGTTCAGGACGGGTGGTAGGGACAGAGCATCGAGTGACAGTATACTGAGTGCACCATCCGAACGAAAAATGCCGCGAGCAATTAAACAGAGAGAGAACCGACTCGTGGAGATAACATCGTGGACCTACCGATGACAAACAGACCCCGAACTTGTCGACTCTGTATGTGCAGAACAGGGACCCAGTGAACAAGAGGCCGTTGCAGCATCGCTGAATATGGACGTTAGTAGGAATATACAAACAAAAAAACAAAAAAAAAAACAAAAAAAAAAAAAAAAAGGGAGGAAGGTTTATCTGTTTAGCAAGAGTAATAGAAGGCAGATTTGAGACTACCAGGCAGATGCAAACGCAAATGTCTGCTCCGACACTGACAATGTTGAGTGTTTATGGAGAAAGTGCAAGGCAATCGTAAAATGCGTCTTAGACAGGTACGTGCCGAGTAAAACTGCGAGGGATGGGAAAAACCCACCGCGGTACAACAACCAAAGTTTAGGAAACTATAGCGAAAGCAAAGAGAGCTTCACTCAAAGTTGAAACGCAGCCAAAACCTCTCAGACAAACAGACGCTAAACGATGTCCAAAGTTAGCGTAAGGAGGGCTATGCGTGAAGCGTCCGGTGAATGCGAAAGTACAATTCCATGTACCGACGTGACAGGAAATCAAATCAAATCCTAGGACGTTGTGGTCGTACGTTGAATCAGTAGTAAGCGGCTCGAAACAGAGGATGACACGCGTAAAGCTGTGAAATACTAAACACCTGTTTCCAAAAGCTGTGTCACGGAGGACGACCGCACTGCAGTTCCTTCTCGCACAAACGAAAAAATGGCTGACATCGAAATAAGTGTCCAAGGAGGAATAGAAAAGCAACTGGAATCACTCAACAGCGTCCACTGGACCCGACGGGATACCAATTCGATTCTACACAGAGTACGCGACAGAACCTCCTAACAGCCGTGTACCGCAAGTCTCTAGAGGAACGGAGGGTTCCAAATGATTGGAAAAGAGCACAGGTAGTCCCGGGCTTGAAGAAGGGTCGTCGAGCAGATGCGCAAAACTATAGGCCCTATATCTGTGACGTCGATCGGTTGTAGAATTTGAGAACATGTTTTATGCTCGAGTAGTAGCATGTCGTTTTTTGGAAACCCAGTGTCTACTATGTAGGAATCAACATGGATTCCGGAAACAGCGATCGTGTGAGACCCAACGCGCTTTATTTGTTCATGGGACCCAGAAAATATTAGATACAGGCTCCCAGGTAGATGCCATTTTGGTTGACATCCGGAAGGAGGGCGTTCGATACAGTTCCGCACTGTCGCCTGATAAACAAAGTAAGTGTCTGCAGAATGTCGGACCAAGTGTGTGGCTGGACTGAAGAGATTGTAGCAAACAGAACACAGCATGTTGTGTTATCAATGGAGAGACGTCTACAGACGTTAAAGTAACCTCTGGCGTGCCACAGGGGAGTGTTATGGGACCCATTGCTCTTCACACACAATGTA
The DNA here is from genome assembly GCF_023898315.1 of Schistocerca nitens. Classification (NCBI taxonomy): domain Eukaryota; kingdom Metazoa; phylum Arthropoda; class Insecta; order Orthoptera; family Acrididae; genus Schistocerca; species Schistocerca nitens. Next base: position 66,967 of record NW_026046018.1, read on the forward strand.
TATAAATGACCTAGTAGATAGTGTCGGACGTTGCATGCGTCTTTTCGCGGATGATGCTGTAGTATACAGAGAAGTTGCAGCGAAAAATGCAGGACGATCTGCAGCGGATAGGCACGTGGTGCAGGGAGTGGCAACTGTCCCTTAACATGTATTGCGAATAATATAGAAAGAAGGACCCTTTATTGTATGATTGAGTATATGATAGCGGGACAAACACTGGTAGCAGTTACGTCTGTAAAATATCTGGGAGTATGCGTGCGGAGTGATTGGGAGTGGGATGATCATCATATTAAAAAAAAAAAACAAAAAAAAAAAACAAACAAAAGTAATTGTTGGTAAGGCGGGTACCAGGTTGCGATTTATTGGGAGAATGCGTAGCAAATGTCGTCGTCCATCAACAAAGGAGGAGGTGGCTTACAAAACACCCGTTCGTTCGACCTATACGTGCGTGTTGCCCATCAGTGTGGGATCCGTACCAGGTCGCGTTGACGGAGGCGACGGAGACGATCCAACGTTTCGTCGCAGGGTCATTTGGTAACCGTGATAGCGTTACGGAGATGTTTAACAAACCCACGCGGCAGACTCTGCAATAGAGGCGCTCTGCATCGCGGTGTAGCTTGCTCGCCAGGTTTCGAGATATTGCGTTTCTGGATGGGGTATCGAATATATTGCGTATACCTCCCGAGGAGATCACGAATGGATGTGGTTAGAGAGATTCGAGCGCGCACGGAGGCGTTTTTTTTTTTTTTTTGCAGACTGTCGGTTCGTCCCGCGAACCATACGCGACTGGAACAGCAAAGGGAGGTAAATGACATTGGCACGTGAAGTGCCCTCCGCCACACACCGTTGGGTGGCTTGCGGAGTCTAAATGTTAGAGGTCGGCTGTCGGTGTGTGCTTTTGATGAAGGCAGATTCGGTGCGTCTGTAGTTGCGGATGGCGGTTAGCCACCCTCGCTGAAAGCGGCGAGGGGCGGCGGCGCCTCGGTTGGCCGGTGCCCATGTTGCGCAGGCGGCGCTCGTTTTTGTTTTGCGGCGGGCAATGTTGTGAGAAACGGGCGCGAATGTTGGCGGGCGAGGTGGCCCGACGGCCGCGGGCCGATCGGGAAACGGTGGGAGGGCGATGGGGCGGCGGAGGTGCGTTTGCACGGCCGTCATCGCCGCACGCCTCCGCTTGTGTGGCTGTGGCGGCGGCCGCGCTGGCCGGGCTGGCGCGGCGACGGTGCGCCAGTTTTGCCGAAGGTTTGGCCATTGTGGCGGGTCGTCGGCTGGGGCTGTGGGGGCGGCATTTGGGCGGGGGCGGCGATTCTCGGCGGGCCGAGCCAGGCTGTGGCGCGCGGTAGCTGCAGTTTGGCCGTGGTTTGCGGCGCTGCCGTGGCGACTGGTTGGCGACTGTGGTGTGGCCGTGTGTAGCCCCATCCTCGGTGGTTTGAATGGCGCGGGTGGTTGCGGCGCAGGTTTGGGGCTGGTCCGCACAGGCTGTCGGACGTTGGGCGGTAGCAAGCGCGGGAGGCGCGGCGCGGCGGCGCGCAGAGTGGCGGCCGCTCTCTCGGCCGTCCGCGCCCGCCCGCGACACTGGCTGGGCCTGGCGGCGCGGCGGCTATTCTCTGCCGTGCTCGCCGCTCTCTCGCTGTTCTGTTGTTGTGTGTACGCGCGTCGTCCGTCGAAATAATGGCAGATCAGGCGGCTACGAACGAGACTGCTGCGGCACCCGCCGCCACCGGCACGACGAAGAAGGCCAAGTCTGCGGCGTCTGCGAAGAAGCCGCGCGCCAAGCCTGCGCACCCGCGCACCTCTGAGATGGTGACGGCCGCCATCAAGAGTCTGAAGGAGCGCGGCGGCTCGTCGCTGCAGGCGATCAAGAAGTACATTGCCGCGCACTACAAGCTGGACGCGGAGAAGCTGGCGCCCTTTATCAAGAAGTACCTCAAGTCGGCCGTCGTGGCTGGCGAGCTGGTGCAGACGAAGGGGAAGGGCGCGTCCGGCTCTTTCAAGCTTGCCGGCGCCGGCGGCGGGGCGGCCGAGGGCGGCAAGGCCCGTGCCGGCGGTGCGAAGAAGAAGCGCGCCGCTCCGGCCAGCAAGGAGAAGAAGGGCGGCCGCGCGGCCGGCGCAAAGAAGGCTGGTGGCGTGAAGGCGGCGACCGGTCGGAAGGCGGGCGCCGCCAAGAAGGCGTCTGCGGCGTCGGCGGCTCCCGCGGGTGCGAAGAAGGCGGCTGCGGCCAAGCCGGCCAAGGCCAAGTCGCCGTCGAAGGCGAAGAAGGCCGCCAAGGTTCCGACGAAGAAGCCGAAGGCGCCGCGCCCGAAGAAGGCGACGACGCCGTCTAAGGCGAAGGCGTCGCCCAAGAAGAAGAAGTAAAGTAGTAACGTTAAAGAAAGGCAAGGGAGAGGGGTTGGCGCTTGACGCCGTCGTCCCCCACCGCCCTCCCCCGCGTCGTCTTAGTGGCGCGCGATGGCACGGCTGCGGCTGTCGCGCGGCCCAAAACGGCCCTTCTCAGGGCCATCAAAGGACGTCGGGAAGGCGTTGATTGTCGTGCATGCGCCGGTGTGGTTGGTTGGTTGGTTGTGTGTGACCCTTGTGGGTACTGTTTGCGTGCCGTGGTGGTTGGATTGTGGTGCCGGTGGCGGTAGGCGGCGGCGCGCGGTAGCGGAGCGGTTGTGGCCGTTTGTTGGTCTTTTTATTTTATTTTATTTGTTTTTGTTGTTGTTGTAGTTGTTTTTTTTTTTTTTTTGCGGCGGCCGACGTTTGGTTGCTCATGTATGTTTCTGGAGACTCTTGTTTGTTTGTGTGTTTGCTTGCTTTGCGGATGTCGTGTCTTTTGTGTGTGTGTTGTGTCTCTCTCTGTCTCAAAGCGGCGGGGGGACGTGAGACGTGGAAGTGGCCGGCGGGAATTGGGAAGGCGCGGTGGCGTTGACGTTGTAGTGTAGCGTAGCGTGCGCGCGCCTCGGAGACGGCGGCGGCCAGCCACCCGTGGTGTGTGGTGACGTCGTCCGGCTGTTGTGTGTGTGTGTGTGTGTGTGTGTGTGTATTGTGAGGGATGGGAGTGACGTCGATTGTTGGCGAGAGCGGCTGTGGACGGGAGGGGAATTGGTTGTTGTTGTTTTGCGGGGCGGCAAGACCGACAAAAGTTTTGCTCGCGACGGAGAGATGTTAGTGGCCCTGAAAAGGGCCGTTTTTGTTGGGCGGGCGCGCGTGCGCGTGCGCGGCGCGGTTTCTAGGCGCGCTCGCCGCGGATGCGGCGCGCGAGCTGGATGTCCTTGGGCATGATGGTGACGCGCTTGGCGTGGATTGCGCACAGGTTGGTGTCTTCGAAGAGGCCGACGAGGTAGGCCTCGCTGGCCTCCTGCAGGGCCATGACTGCGGAGCTCTGGAAGCGCAGGTCGGTCTTGAAGTCCTGGGCGATCTCGCGCACTAGGCGCTGGAACGGCAGCTTGCGGATGAGCAGCTCTGTGCTCTTCTGGTAGCGCCTGATTTCCCGCAGGGCGACGGTGCCCGGCCTGTAGCGGTGGGGCTTCTTGACGCCGCCGGTGGCGGGCGCGCTCTTCCTCGCCGCCTTGGTGGCGAGCTGTTTGCGCGGCGCCTTTCCGCCGGTGGACTTGCGGGCCGTTTGCTTTGTGCGGGCCATAGCGGTTAGCGGCGTGGAGGTGCGTGCGGTACACGAAGCGTCCGGTGCTGCCTTGACAACGGGCCCGCGCGGCCCCGCGCCGCGCTTATATGCCCTCGGTGCGCGTGGTGGGGGGAGGGCGGGCCAGAGTCTATATAGGGGGGCGGCGGCAGAGAGCTCGCACCGTAGCCGACTCGCTAGCGCCGGGTGAGGAGCTGGCGCTTGTGTTTTTTCGCTTGCTTGCTTTGAGGAGGAGGAAGGAAGAAGAATGACAGGCCGCGGCAAGGGAGGAAAGGGGCTGGGCAAGGGTGGCGCCAAGCGGCACCGCAAGGTGTTGCGCGACAACATCCAGGGCATCACGAAGCCCGCCATCCGCCGCCTGGCTCGCAGGGGCGGCGTGAAGCGCATCTCTGGTCTGATCTACGAGGAGACCCGCGGAGTGCTGAAGGTGTTCCTGGAGAACGTGATCCGCGACGCGGTGACGTACACTGAGCACGCCAAGCGCAAGACTGTGACGGCCATGGACGTGGTGTACGCCCTGAAGAGGCAGGGGCGCACCCTGTACGGTTTCGGCGGTTAGGCAGGCAGGCAGCCAGCCAGCCGGTGTGCTGTGCTGCGTTGTGGCCTTCCCGCGGCCGTGCCGTGCCCGTGCTTGGTGGGAGAGACGAAAACGGCCCTTTTCAGGGCCACCACACTGTTCGGAGATTGAAAAGTGCGAAAGAGTCTGTGTTGCCTGTGCGTGTTGTTGTTGTTGTTGCTGCTGCGCGTGCGTTAGTTTTTGAGTTTGACGCGATGGGCGCGGCTGAGTCCAGTGTGTGCGTGGTTTGTTGTTTGTTTGTGGCGTGGGCATAGGCGGGCGGGCCGGATCGATCGATCGATCGATCGGATCAGCTGTTTGGTTTTTTTTGTCTGTGCCACGCGCGCCCCTTTAATTGAAACATTATAATGCTAACAATGATCATCACATTATCGGTGTATTGATGTCGTTGTCGTTTGGAACGCGACTCTGTGCGTGCGCGGAGGGGTGCAGAAACAAAAAAGACAAAAAGAGAGAAACGACAAAATGTGTGCGCGTTCGGCCACACGGGCTGTGGACAAGATGGCGGACGTGCGCCGGCGCTGGCTGTGCAATGTATGTATGTGGACGTGTTGTGTAAAGTGCGGCGAGCACGGACGACGGAAACTTTGCTTTGGACGTAGGTTTGTGTGGTGGCCCTGAAAAGGGCCGATTGTTGTGAGCCGAGCCGGCAAGGCAAAGGCAGGCGCGTTTGCGTGCAGGGAGCACGCAAGCGCAGCGCCGCGCTCTCTGTTTAGGCCTTCTTCTCGGTCTTCTTTGGCAGCAGGACGGCCTGGATGTTGGGCAGGACACCACCCTGTGCGATGGTGACGCCCGACAAGAGCTTGTTGAGCTCCTCGTCGTTGCGGATGGCGAGCTGCAGGTGGCGCGGGATGATGCGCGTCTTCTTGTTGTCGCGGGCCGCGTTTCCGGCCAGCTCGAGCACCTCAGCCGCGAGGTACTCCATGACGGCGGCGAGGTAGACGGGCGCCCCGGCGCCGACGCGCTCGGCGTAGTTTCCCTTGCGCAGGAGGCGGTGGATTCTGCCGACCGGGAACTGGAGCCCAGCCCTGCTTGAGCGGGACTTTGACTTGCCCTTGACTTTGCCTCCCTTTCCGCGTCCGGACATGGCGTTTGGCTAGTTGAAACACGTAACGTAACGGTGCGAGCCGCAGCGAGTCGAGCAGCGGAGTGCGTGGCGGCGGGAACTCGAACTCGCACTCGCTAAATCACAGACATCCTCTGTCTGGTGGTGGGGGAGGCTAAGCAGCAGTGCTGCTATTCCTCCGTTGTCTGCTCTGGTGGTGTAAGGGTGGCCTCTCGTTTGAATGGGCCTCTGGCTACCTCGCTGAGCGTAGGCTAGCGAAGTAGTCGGCTGCTGCTTGGTCTTCTGGGGCAGGCTGGCGCCTGCCGGAGCGAAACTCCTCCCTCACCCACTTGTCGGTCGCTTCAACGATGTGGTCCCAGTCCGAAGGGGTGAAGATGGGTCGGCTGTTCAGCAGTACGATCTCCTTCCGTGTTATCGCCCCGCGCAATATGCCACGCGAGTGGCGAAGGTCGCACGGTACGTGCGGAAGAGGTGGCTTCGTGTGCGTCGGCGTGAAGGGGTACGGGTTGTCCCCGTGAGGGTACGTCCCGTCCTTCAGCGACGCCACGATCTTCTTCAGGAAGGGCTGCACGCTACGCTCGTCGGGGAGCGGGAGGGGCAGTCCTTCGTCGGTTGCCGCTTCTTCTTCATCGTGCGAAGAAGCGGGCGGCAAGTCGTCATCAGTTTGTTCTTCTTCTGCGTCCGTCTCCAGGCTAGAAGACGGTGCAGGCGTCCCGACGTCCACTTCCATGCGAGACGCCGCCTGCATTGCTGCAGGAGGCGAGTCGGTGGACGTCGGGGTGGACGTCTGGGTGGCGGCATCCACCCGCGATGGCTGCTTCACAGGGGCGGGGGGAGCTGGCACAGGCGGCGCCTTCTTGAGAAGCCGCAGCTCCTCCCGCAGCTGTTGAAGCTGTCGGTGGACAGCCACCAACTCGTCCCTCGTTGCGGCCCTTTCGGCCGCGATGGCTGCATGTAGGTCGGCCAGCGCTTGGTCGGTTGCCGCTTCGACGCGGCACGACGCGCGCCCCTCGCCGGAGCGGGGAGGCAGTGCGGCCGACTTGGCAGCAGGCACCTCAGAGCTTGCTGTGGCGTGCTGCCGGCGGTAGCTGCAGCTGCGCGAGTTGGCGGCGTGTGGACCGCCGCAGTTCGCGCATCTGCTAGCCGCTCCACGTGGTTTGGGGCAGCTGCGGGTGTCGTGTGCCGCCGCGCATTTTAAACACGCGACTGCATTCCGGCAGACACCCGCCACATGCCCCAACTGTTGGCACCTGTAGCACTGCACACTTTGCAGTGATCGCCGCTTGTGCTTCGGCTTCTGTGGTCGCCTGCGACCGCGGGAGCTCCCCAAGGCACTGATGAGGTGATCCAGCGCGGCTGCTAACTTGTTGCCTCTGCGTCCTGCCATACTTGCGGTGGAGCGAACAAAGGCGTGCGAACAAAGGCGTGCGCGAGCGACGTAACGGTGCGAGCCGTAGCGAGTCCAGCAGCGGAGTGTGGCCCGTGTGGCGGCGGGACTAGGGTGGGGGTCCCTTTATGGGCTCGGGTGCGGCGGCCGGTTGCGCGCGCGCCCCATTGGTCGGCGGCCGCAACAGGGCGAGCTGGTAAAGGTGGGGTGTTGCGGTAGCGGCGGGTGCCACTGTGTGGGGAGACGCTGACTAGAGCGGAGCGCTTGCTGCTTGCTGTTGTACGTTCGAGATGCCGCCCAAGACTAGCGGGAAGGCCGCCAAGAAGGCTGGCAAGGCGCAGAAGAACATTTCGAAGGGCGACAAGAAGAAGAAGCGCAAGAGGAAGGAGAGCTATGCCATCTACATCTACAAGGTGCTGAAGCAGGTGCACCCCGACACGGGCATCTCGTCGAAGGCGATGAGCATCATGAACAGCTTCGTGAACGACATTTTCGAGCGCATTGCGGCCGAGGCGTCTCGCCTGGCGCACTACAACAAGCGCTCGACCATCACGTCCCGCGAGATCCAGACGGCTGTGCGGCTCTTGCTGCCTGGCGAGCTGGCCAAGCACGCCGTGAGCGAGGGCACGAAGGCGGTGACCAAGTACACGAGCTCCAAGTGAGGGGGTTAAGGCTCTAGGGAGCTCCCCTCCGTTGCGAGAGCGGCAAAACGGCCCTTTTCAGGGCCACCAAATTGCCTTTGCGGGAAGAGCGGAATTGTTGTTTGTGTGAGGCGGCGCATAGCTACCCGGTTTGGTTGGTTGCGAAGCAGCTGGTGGTGGTTATGCGTGCTCGCGAGTCGTGGCGTGGTTGGTTGGTTGGTTGGTTGTTTGTCGACACACAGACAGGAGGTGTTGTCTGTGTCGCTGATTCCTTTCCTTTCTTTGTCTCTGTCTGCCCGGTTAGTCACGTGACTGCAATTGAAACCCCTCGCGATTGTTGGATGTCACCGTTAGGGCCGTCTGCGGGTTTGTTTGTTGTCACATCATACATACATGATGGCGAGGGTGAAATGTTGTGTTGCCGTCTACTATTCCCTTTGCTGTACGGCGTGGAGGTGTGTTGGTGACGTTTTAAAAAAAAAAAAAAAAATGGACGTGTCTTTACTAGTCATTAAGAAGACGCAAGAATTGTACGGGCGGGTGGGGTAGGCGACACGCACGGTGGTGTACCCATTTATTTGGCCCTTGATTTTGATAGCCGTTTCTGCAGTTGATTTGAATGATTGATTGTTGTGCGCACGCACGCCGGTGTCGTCATTCAAGGTGCACGTGTGTTCGGTTCAGTGACGGTAGACGACGACGGCCGTTGTTTGTTGTTATGGGCGTACACGCGGTTGTCTGTGTCCCCCGGTGAAATGGCCGGTTTGTCGGTGATGTGATCCGATCCGGCGGCCCTGAGTAGCTGTCTATGGGCATCATGGCAACGTGTCGGTCTGAACACCCGTCTCACTGTGGCACCGTCGGCGCTGCGAACGGTGACGAAAGGCTGACTGTGATCGGTCGGATGTCATGTCTTGTCTGGGCAGAACGTGTGGAATGAGCAAAAAAAAAAAAAAAAACTGTGGGGACGGAAACAATGGTGGAGGAGGGGAACGAAAATAATAAAACGAAACGAAACGAAGAAAAAGAAGAAGGAGAAGCAATCACCGGAAAACGAGACAGGGGAAAAACGGAGAGGCGCTGTCTAGAGCAACGGAACGTTCCCGTGCATTGCAGCCGCACTGACATGCGTTTACGGCGCGGCTGCAAGTGTCGGCCGTGGTGACGGCTGAATTGCATTGCCTTCCCGGATGCAACGTTCGCCCGATATGGCTCGGAGGAAGAATCTATGAGAGAGTGCCTTGCCCTTGCCGTTTCGTGTGCGGTGTAGCGAATGATGTGTGTGTGTGTGTAGTGGGGAATGGATGGTCGATAGCTGCCGTCACGGTCGAGATAACGCAGTCAAAGGTGTCGCGAAAAAGTGTGTTAGCCGTGGTTGGTTTGTGTGTTTGTTTTGTTTTGAAAGAGAAGGGACGAGAGAAAGAAGGTAGGTGGAGAGTGCGTTGCGTGTTGCGAACTGCGTCCGTGAATACGGCAGTATTTGGTGGTGGGCGTGCCCTTGCAGGTGGCCCGGAAGGCGTGTTCGTTTCGCGGTAGTGTGGACGGGTGAGGGGCACGCGTAACGCTGCGCTGCTGGCATATTCGGGAGATGGGAGGGGGCGAAAGGAGAAAGGAGACGCGGAGGGCGCGTGTGGGTGGTTCGCGCTGCGCTCGGCGGTTGTGTTTGTTTGTGCAACAAATGTGTTGCCGGGAGGGGGACCGTTGTTGTGGTGGTTGCGGTTGTAGCCTCCGACGCGGCTGGCAGTGAACAACGTGAGACGACGGATGCGTGGCTGGGGCGGCGCATGTCGCCGGTGCCATGCCTTTAGAGCCGCGTGGTCGGGGTGTGCGCACCGCGTGTCGTGTTGCGAGACATCACATGTGCTGCTGCGCACCGGTGGCGTGGCGTGGCGTGGCGTGGGGGCGAGGAGAGCGAGCCGCGCCAGTACCGCGCGGTGTGCTTGTGCGCCGGAGAATGGCACACTGCGCCTGCCCGTTGAGGAGGCTGATGGCCGTGGTGTGGTGGAAATGGAGCGCGTCGGACGTGTACCAATGAGAAAGAGAAACAAAGCAAGCAAGCAAGCAACCACGAACGAAAGGTGGAGGGCGGCATTGTGTCACATGTGGCGGTGGGGAAAAACGAAAAAAAAAAACAAAAAACAAAAAACAAAACAAACAACAAACAACAAACAAAGACGTTAAGAAAGAGGAGAAACAACAAAGACAATGAGTCGTGCGTTCGCGAGGGGGGTGGGTGTGCGTGCGTAACGCCGGTACGCGCAGTGCGGAGCCCAACGGCTGTGTCGTCGGCCGAATGGGTGCGGGAATAGAGGCCGCGTCGGCACGGAGAAGGAAGGACGCACGCGCGCTGCGGCGTTGGCGCGGTTTGCGGCTGGCGCCTTTGGTGGCAACGGCCAGGACAAGCAGCGGTGTATGGTGTTGTGCGGGGCGGACAGGGGCGGCGGTGGTGGACGGGGAGGAGGCGGTGGCGTGTGTGGTACGGCGAAAACGGGACGGACGGCCGGCGGATGTTGAGAGGCGCCGCCCGCGCACGCACGCAGACACACAGAAGGGAAGAGCGAGAAAGGAACAAATGGAGGGGGCGAATGTGGAGGTGCGGGGAGGGGGAGGCGGTGGTGTTTGTGGGCATGTGGTGGGAGAGAAGGGCGGGGGCGGAAGGACAGAGGCGCGAGGCGACAGCCTGTGCTTGTTGCTTGCTTTGCGTCTTTTTGTTTTTGTTTTTTTATTTTGTTTTTATCCTTTGGTCGCCTTGGAGCCTGTCGGTCCCGTCCGTGTGTGGCCACGCTGTGGGTGCGTGTATGTTTGTACGTTTCGTTTTTTGTCTTCTTCTGCAGCAGAGGCGGCCAGCAAATGCGTGCGGTTGGATGGATGGGCGGCCACGGCACGGCACGGCACGGCACCGCACCTGTGCCCAAGGAGGAGACGCTGGCGGCGGGCCACCCTCGGATGCGGCCGGCCGGGGCTGTGTGCGCCGCTGCAACAACAACGAGTAAACAAGACGAAGACGAAGCGGATGGCTGGTGAGTGCATTTCGGCGGTAGACAAGGCAGTGTGTGATGTGGCGTTGTGACGGGGGGGGGGGGGGGGGTGGTTTGCTCACGCGGCCTCGTTGTGTTGATGCGCAGGAAGACGAGATGCGGGCAGACGCGTACAGAGAGACGAGCCCGGTCTGCAGCAGGATGTGTGGCGCGCCGAGTGCAGAGCAGCGCGCGCCGGCTGGGCTGGGTTCGGCTGGGCCCGCCCGGCGGCGGGCCGCGCTGTTGTCGCGGACGTGAGCGCCCCCTGGCGGGTGGTCGGAGGCGGCGCGGTGGACGTGTGGCTGGTTGGCAGTGCACATTGCGAGTGGCTGGCTGGCTGGCTGGCTGGCTGGCGGGCGGTCGGCGGCGGCGGCGAGAAGAGAGAGGAGGTATGTGTTGCGGGCGCCTTTGCTGCGCTGCGTCGTTGCGTGCCTGGGCGTGCGCCTGTCGACTGTGTGTGACTGTGTTGGGCGTTGTGCCACGTACGTGTGCTCGGCCGAAGGCAGGCGTCGGAAAGAAGAGGGCGAAGGGCAGGAAAGTGGGTCGGTGTGCGTGCGTAGCCCGTGATGTGATGATGTCACGTCACGTCATGTGTTTGCGAAGCGGCTGCCGAGAGGTGTGTGGTAGCGAGCGGGAATGTGCGTTTGGTGGTTGCGGCGTGAGGTGAGGGTGGGAGAATATTGGGGCGGGCGGGCGGGCGGGCGGGCGGGCGGGCCGTTGTTGGTGGTTCCTCCTGTGGTTGTTTGTGCAGCTTTGATGGCAACGTGGAAGGACGCCGGTTTCGTGCCTTGCGTGTGGTTGTCGACGGTGACTGGTTGGGGTGTGCGCCGATGCACGTGCCATGTCGTTAGTATGTTTGGGTCGTGAGTGTTGTTTTTGGCTGTGTTGTTGTGTACGGGAAGGGGGGGGGGGGGGAGAGGAGGAGGCGGGTGGATAGTGCGTGCAGTAGTGTCGTTGCGACGGGCGCGTCGGGTGGAGCTGTGCGTAGTGGCGGAAAGGTGTAGGTTGCGGGAAGGGAGCCCGTCGTGTGTCGTGTCGGTGTCGTTGACGGGGTCGCGTGCGTGCGTTGTGAAATCGAGTGTGGCGGGAAAGGAGCAGTGTGCCGCTGGCGTCGTGGCCGTTAGCAGAGGCTGTGCTTGTCCGTTTGTTACCTGTTGGACGCTTGGTGCGAGTTGTTTGCTGCTGTTGTTGTTGTTATCGTTGTCGTTTGTCGCCCCCGTCTCGCGGGTTGTTTTTGTTTTGTCGGCTGTGCTGTGTCGGCGAGCTGTTTTGCGGTGCGTGAATGTGTTGGTGCAAAAGTGGCGGCGTTATGGCTGCGCCCGCGACGAGCCGCGGGCGCGCCATTGATGATGTTCAAACACAGAGCGGCTGTGTGCAATGGGAGGCCTGCGTACGGGTAGCGGTGTTGTCGTACGTGCATCCGGCCCGGTGCGGAAAGCGCCGTTGCCGTTTGCCCCTTAGTTGCCAGCCATGTCGCGTGAGCGGCGGGTTGCCTCTGGTCGACGTGGTGCTCGGGTTTGTGGTTTTTGGTGCCCTTTGGCCGGTGGGTGGTGTTTAAATTTTGTTTTTGTGTGTGTGTGTGTGTGTGTGTGTGTGTGTGTGTGTGTGTGTGTTTTATATCTGCCTCCTGCTCGGTCTTGCGGCGGTTTGGTCGACGTCGTCTGTAGTTTTTGCGGCTTGCCGACGACCGACCGACACACCTTTGAAACCTACGTGTGGCGCCCGAAGGTGAACGTAACCTGACCGCGGACCTCTCGGCGCCTTAACCTAACCTAACCTCTAACCTAAGATGTCCGGCCGTAAAGGTAGGTGCGGCCACCTGACGCCTCACGTCCGAACGCTTAACCTAACTTTGACGCTTAACCTAACTGTAACCCTTAACCTAACCCACGTCCACCTAACCTAACCTCACCTTAGGGTGGTGTACACCGCGAATGCCTTAGGGCATGTTATGTTATATAGTCTTAGGTGGAGTCCACTATACGCAACAAGCGGCTACACGGGTAGCAGGGGTTGTGTGGCGTGGGCTGGGCGGTTCTGTTTAGGTTGGATGGCCCTTGGGCAAGTACGGAAAGGGCAACGGGCG